>NC_134573.1:122059352-122359352 GCF_050947875.1 Dermacentor variabilis
CCGGCTAGTCTGCGCCCTGATTCTGTAATGCCTCCATGACTGCTGAGGTTTCGACAGATTCAAACGCTTTCTCGTAATCAATGAAAGCTATATATAACGGTTACGCACATATTAACGGTTACGCACATATTACGCACATTTCTCTATCACCTGATTGATAGTGTGAATATGGTCTATTGTTGAGTAGCCTTTATGGAATCATGCCTGGTCATTTGGTTGACAGAAGTCTAAGGTGTTCCTGATTCTATTTGCGATTACCTTAGTGAATAGTTTGTAGGCAACAGACAGTAAGCTGATCGGGCTATAATTTTTCAAGTCTTTGACGTCCCCTTTCTTATGGATTAGGATTATGTTAGCGTTTTTCCAAGATTCCGGTACACTCGAGGTCATAAGGCATTGCGTATACAGGGTAGCCAATTTTTTTAGAACAATCTGCCCCCCATCCTTCAACAAATCTGCTGTTACCTGATCCTCCCCAGCTGCCTTCCCACTTTGCATAGCTCCCAAGGCTTTCTTTACTTCTTCCGGCGTTGCTTGTGGGGATTTCAAATTCCTCTAGAATGTTCTCTCTTCCATAATAGTCGTGGGTGTCACTGGTACTGTATAAATCTCTATAGAACTCCTCAGCCACATTAACTATCTCATTCATATTAGTAATGATATTGCCGGCTTTGTCTCTTAACGCATACATCTGGTTCTTGCCCATTCATACTTTCTTCTTCACTGTTTTTAGGATTCCTCCGTTCCTGAGAGCATGTTAAATTCTATCCATACTACACTTCCTTATGTCAGCTGTCTTAAGCTTGTTGATTAACTTCGAAAGTTGTGCCAGTTCTATTCTAGCTGTAGGGTTAGAAGCTTTCATACATTGGCGTTTCTTGATGATATCTTTTGTCTCTTGTGATGGCTTACTGGTATCCTGTCTAACGCAGTTACCACCGACTACTATTGCACACTCCTTAATGATGCCCGTAAGATTGTCGTTCATTATTTCAACGCTTATGTCCTCTTCCTGAGTTAAAGCCGAATACCTGTTCTGTAGCTTTATCCGGTATTCCTCTATTTTCCCTCTTACCGCTAACTCATTGATCGGCTGTTTAAATCCAACTATGGATGCATAAAGCGTGCTTTGTTTATCGCTTACAACTAACACCCGCACCCTCAAAGGATAAGGTCAGCTTTGTTGAAAACAAAGGAAACTTCCTTTTCTTAAACACTTTCTTGACGAATAATTATGATAATAGCTGGAACAGGCAAAGGAAAACGGCGAGAAATAAAGTTTAATTGTTATCATTGTGAAACGCTGGTGTCAGATATTTTGATGCGCACCAGGTGGTAAGAATTAGTCGTTTTCAACTCTTGCATCTCTCAGCGAAGGTACAGTTGGGAGCTCACGGTCGTATAAAATAATTCTTTATTGCCTTATTGGATTAGGGGGTTAGCCAATAAACAAAGCAACTAAATTTTTTAGGTATATAGCGTAACGGTAAGAAAAAAGCGTTAGACTTGAAAGCCGAACTTGGGCTTGGGAGTGTGAATAATTGTGAGCACTGCACATAGTATGCAAATAAACGATTTTGGCAAGCCCGATAAAGGAAATATTGCCTTCAATATTAAGGTCGCCTACAATACGCTTGGCGTTATTGCACAGAGAAAATAAGATTTACGTTTCATATTTGCTAAAGAGGTATTTCCTGACAGCCGATGTCGAGTAAGACTCCTGCCAATGAATCGAATACGTCTACATGTGCGATTAGTTACAAACACGAGCAACAATGTTTTACCCTATGTTTGAATATTACGCCGTTTGAATACCTGATTCAAACTTTATGTACAACGTAGTGTACATAAGCAAACTTATTAAAAGACACGTAATGCTGATCCGAAAAATAGCACTGCTATGACCACATATACCACCATTTTGTTATATTCTAGTACTCTTAAAGATGGAAGATTACGTAGGCGAGCTATACGCTGTAGATAGTGTTACACATTCCCTTGAAGGTGACGTGATAGCTAATTTTTACCGACATTGAAGGCGTCGTCAATTTTTTAACCGACGCTTTTTATGTGATCATTTCGTTTTTTGTTTATTATTTGTGATATGGAATGTCAAACGTAATAAATAGCCCTTCGACATCACAGGAATGAGGAGTTGGACGAAGGATAGTCTTCTTTTATCTTATGTTTATTCGAGCTTATCTACGTTGCCCAACATATCCCTCTTCCAATTTTCATCGCGTCATAGTTTTATATACGGAAATGCAACAGATAAACGTTTTAAGGGAAGTTATACGATGAAACATTGGTTGGTGTTTTGTTCCTCTCGCACGAGTGGTTTATTTCCGCATAGACGTGCGATTAAGAAAGTAAAATTTTAATTAAGCCAACAATAAACTAATACATTCGAGCAGTTATTATTCATAGGTACAAATATCTGTTGAATATAGTTTTAAAATATTGCACTATAAACTCCGCTCATTGACACATAATATTGAAACAATAGTAATGTAATGTCATCTCCATGGCTATAGCAGTCATAAAGTGTTAGATGTTAATGGAGTAGTTCAAGGTACGTCTCTCAGTGAGCCAGAATTTATCTTCCTATCCACAAGGGCCGCGGTAGCTTAGCGGCTATGGTGTTCAGCTACCATTCACGAGATCTCGTGATCGAATCCTGGCCGCGATGGCAACGTTTTGATGAATAAATTTAATGGCGTTTTGAACAGTGCCTAATGATATTGCAAATGTTCGCAAGTTCTCTCCTTAGCTTTCCACAATACCATATGAGAGCCCATAGAAAGAACGTAAATTATTAACAAGTGAGCAGATATTTAGTACCAATTGAAAGTCTATTAAAAGCCTTGCCACATTTGCCCTAATGTGCACAAGAATTTAGAGCTGAAGGACAAAAAATATCTGAAGTAAACGGTAAATAGAAAAGTGGTGCCTACATGATTATTCTGTCCGGTAAACTTTCTGACACCTCCTAGTTACACATACTGCAGTTCTCCATCCCAATAACACGATCTTATTACGAGGCACATCGTGGTGGGGCACTGCAGAACATTTGGAGTTCAATAACGCGCGCACACTGCACGTTACAAGTATGGCTTTGAATTCCGCCCTAATTATTGAAATGCGGCTACAGTGGTCGGAGTCGAACCCGCGAACTTGAGCTCGCCACAGCAACACAATAGAGGCTGAGGCACCACGGTCGATAGTATCGTACTCGGCTACACATATTTTTACCGCTACACCTTGTTTATGAGATGTGCAAATGAATGTTTTATTTTTATGTCTAGCCCTTGGAGTCCTCACTGGTGGGCTCGTCATATCCAGTAGCTAATGAATTACGTATTCCATTCTTAGAATTCTGAGTGTGAAGGGCTGGAGGTAGCCTTACCGAACTTTACAACAAATCAAGGCAAGAAGGGTTGCTTCCTGACGAGGGAAAGTAAATCGCATTTTCGCACTTCTAAATTTTAGCAAATTCAAACTCTCTGAGAACACAGGGGGACATTCGTCGGCCCTGGGTAGCACAGACACAGAGTAGCTTTTGCTTTCCTGTAGACCGACGGGCATGATGCCATGACGTAGCGTTCCTCTACCTCAAGGAGTGGCTGTCAAGGCTCGTAGAGTGGACGACCTTAAAGGAAAATAAGGAGCCAGAAAGAATGAGAATAAAAGGGCTGAAAAATTGCCGAAACACCTAATAGAACGATTATGAGTGATTGCCTGTGGTCTCCCGGCTCTGGCTGCTAAAAGCGCTGTCTTCGCCGTTTTGGAGCCGCTTATCGCCATTTCTTTACATAATTTAAACACCCTTCTAGCACCTGTGCTGCTCAAGCAGGAGCACCACATACGAACTTCTTCATTACGGGTTTTTCTGAAATTTCAATTCTATTCGTGACTACATCCATACTCTGGAAGGCGGGTGACAATTCTGAATGACTTGTTTGGTCTTTGTTCATAATTGTGGTGATGGTAAGCTTGCTTTCATCGATGTGCATCCTTTTTCTATGTCGTTATCACCCCTCATCCATCCTTTACTTCCACGACCGGCCTCCCCGCCTGCAACCCCCCCCCCCCGTCTAGAGCAGCAAGCTAGAGCACGTTAGGTGATGTCGACCTCTCTGGCTTCCTTCAAATACACTCTATCTCTCTCTCTGTTCCCAGGTGTTCGTTGCACACAACATTTAACCATACAATTCCACTAGCCAGCGGGAATGACAAACTGATGGCCATGATAAGGATGCGTATGACCTGCCTCGAATGATATCTAGAGATTACCACGTCTACACAAAAATTGTAGAAGGCTTTCATGCTTGTCAATGATCAACGGACAATATCGTTGATCTGATGATGTCAGTACAGTAAAAGAAACACATCAAACGATTGACAGCAGCCCTATTTCTAGCACTCGAAGGGGCCCTATCATTATTTCTGGTGATGATAATGATCACAATGATTTATTCGCATGCCCTTTGAAACGAGGCGGTGAGAAAGCCATCTAGCCTTCTTTAGTTAATCAGGTATGCTATACATTATACAAGCTTTTCATGGATGGATGGATGCATGTTATGAGCGTCCCCTTTGGAACGGGGCGGTCGGTTGCACCACCAAGCTCTTGATGTTATACTGCCAAATGGCCTACCTAGGCTAAACAAAAAAAAAAACACTATGAACTCCCACAAACAAATTTTTTTATCTTCTATTGCGAACTTTGCTTTTGGGTGTCTCCCTTTTTTGTAGTTTCTCTATTTTTCTTCCACCAATGCTCCAGTCGCCTCTTAGTAATTTCTATTGCAGGCATGTTTACTTTTCCACTGCTCTCGAAGAACCCAAGGGCTTCAAGGAGGCCAGTGGTGCCTAAATTGACCACTGGGCAGATGCCTTCACATGCTAAAAAACATGCTCCATAGTCTCCCTAGCTTCACCGCAGCAAGCACATGCTTCTTCTCCCTTCTTATATGTCGCTTTACTTCTGCGTATTTTAAGGCATACGGATCTCGCTTCGAAAAGTAATGAGCTTCCCTTTGAGTTATCATAAATTGTTTCTTTCCTGATTTCGTTTTTTCCTCTTAAGTACTTACTCATGGCAGGTTTGTTTTTCATTGCCGCCACCCATGAGATTATTTCAGCATCTCTGACTTTCCGCTCGACATTCTTTGTTGCTGTGTTGCCCACCTTGCAGGCCGCATACTTGCTGGTAAGCTTCCCAGTTCTTTTCCTCCACTGCGAATCAATGTTTTTTCTGTACAGATACTTCAACACTCTCCCAGCCCATTTAATTTCTTCCATATTCCTCAGTCGTTCTTCATAATCAATTTTACTGCGAGCTTCCCTAATTTCTAACCTAGTCCAGCCCGTATCATCCAGCACTTGTTCTTATTCTTATGAGCGAACCTATATGCTGATGCTGGAAGTTCCCATGTTCTCCACGGGGGAACTCATTTTTCCGTAATGAAAAAAGTCTGGATCCTAGATTTTAAAAAGTCCATAAGAATAAACCCTTTAGGAGTTATGCCACACATGAAAAGTACAGCACTCTTACCATCGAAGCTTGAAATTTTGTTCTCAGGAAGCAATGTTTAAAAAATAGGGCTCTATGTTAACTACCGAAATTACGAGGCATTTTTGAAGACAAAACAGATCATTATAAAAGAAAACTACATGGATACCTCGAAGTGACCTTAGGAGTCACATAGCACGGGCTCATAGGTTTCATTCTATCCTATCATAATGCCCTTACGCGAAGCAAGTTCTCTACAGCAGAGGGGCATCTTTGCCTGTAGTATCTTCATAAAGTCCACCATCTCAATAAGCGGCTGATGTGCACCACGTGGCAGCATTGCTCAAACGTTTGTGTAGCCCCCTCGCATGAAATCAATGCAGCCGTAGTTGGAATCGCGAAGACGTAATAAGGGTATTTTTTTTATTTCTCCATGCCACAACATCCAGTTGTTTTTTACAATAGAACCGACCTCCAGACGTTCGAAACCATTTTGGTTTCGCTTTTGGGAATGCAATCTGTACCTTTCTCATGTTTTAACAATTATTAGCACTAAACTTTCCGTAATCTGTAATTCTCAGTCAATCTCGAGAATGGTAAGAAGGAAAATTATTACTGCCAGAGCTGCAGGAAATTTAGCTCAGCAACTTATATATGCAATTCGCTTGATAAGCTCCTTCTTGGGACTGTAAACTTCAAAAATACCTTCATAATGCCAAAGTGTGGCGTCCTTGTCGTTTAATTATTTATATTAGCATGATTTAACGTAAGCGGTAAGTCTTTCCAGTAATAGTAAGCTTATTTGCGAAAGGTCTCCGTCCAGGTATCGTGCGTCGTATTCTATTACGAAACTGTTTTGGTTGCGATGAATTCGTGACTCTTCCCGAATAGCACATACTTTTTAACTTAAAGCGGACAGTCTTCTCCTGATAAGTGAAAGAAGTACGAGGAAGAGGAGGAATGACAGGCACTTTAGCATGAGCATAGATCGGCTGGCGACCGTGGGCTGGGGTACGAAAGAAATTCATGAAAACAGAAGGAGACGCGAGCAAAAAAGACGCTTAAACACAAACTGTGCGTGAGTGCGACGTAGCGCGCGATACTGCTGAAGGTCTGACACTCAGTCCACGGGCCCTCCAGAAGCACGAAAACGCCTTCAAGAACTTTCGCAGTGGCGGTTGTTCAGTCAATCTAATGCCACTGAGAGTCACTTACTAGGTGCAATCAACCGATGACATTCACAAAGAAGGTGCAGAATCGTTTCCAGTTGGCGCGTGTGCGGTTTTCCAGCATTTTGTTGTGAAATGAATAAGTAAGCGTTTGGGAAGGCCAAGCTAAGCCACCGGCGGCACAATTTGGTTTTCACGTTTTCCTAGTGTTTCCTGAACACGTTCGGTGTGCCTTATGCCGGGCCACTGAACACTGCTGATTTGTAACTTAGGTACCCAATACCACATTTTCTTGCAATACCCCTAGAACTCTGCATACATTATCGCACCAATGTGACAGCCCCATTTTGTGGCGAAATTTAAAACGTCT
Source organism: Dermacentor variabilis (assembly GCF_050947875.1). Lineage (NCBI taxonomy): Eukaryota > Metazoa > Arthropoda > Arachnida > Ixodida > Ixodidae > Dermacentor > Dermacentor variabilis. Next base: position 122,066,407 of record NC_134573.1, read on the forward strand.
CGTGATATGCTATCCTTAAACAGCACCTTTGATTTCTTTTTTTAAGAGGAGCGGAGAATCTATAAGTATAAGTATGAGGATGAGTATACAAAACCAAGAAAGATTAGCTAGTGCATAGACCAGCTACCTACCTTGTACTCTTGCGAGGAGACACAGGGTATCAATGATAGTAGGAGGAGACCGTACCAAATATAAACGGTAGCAGAAGAGGAAAGCTGTACATCAGTTCCATGTAATGTCGTCCCTTCTCGAAGTCTATCACTCAGTCCGCTTGTCCTCAAGAAACGCATGGCGTTCAAGGCTTTTGAGTACTGAGACTTTTCTGAACCATCGTCTTCGAAGTCTTGCTTCCAACCAAAGTAAATTAAGAAATGAACTGAAAACATCGGAAAAGAAAAATAATCACGAACAAAAGTTGAGCATGTAAGAAAAATTTGTTAGTGACAACTTTAAATTGTTTTGGATTATTGAATAGTTGCCTATTTTTATAGGTGAATAATGAAAACCTATGAAAGCATTCAGTGAAGTGAATGCAACAAGTGTATCAAGTTATGCTGATGCGTGAAGAAATGTTCTTACAAGCATTTAACATTAATTTGTATAATGAAATAAATATATGAAAAAATCAGCCCGCTTGTTCTCTAGAAACGCATAGAATTCTCGCTTCCGACCAAGGGAAATTATTAAATCGATTGAAAGCATCGAAAAAGAAAAATCATTCGGAGTACAACTAGAAAAAATAAGAAACTGTATGAATGAAAACTGTGTATTGCGTAGCTTTACGAAACGGTTTCTCATTTTTTATGAATGGTTGATTTAAACGTATGAAAGTATTGTTTGAAATGAATACTACTATGAGTGTATCAAGTTATGTTGGTTCAGAGAAGAAATGAGGTTACAAACATTTGCTAATAATTTTCATAATGAATTATTAATATTTGGACAAAGTATTAAAATAATGAATACCGCAACAATTACTTTAGGGTAGTATTATAGTTTTGTATTTAAATATTTTCTGCAAAGGGTTCACAATATATTACTAATCTTCTCCGATGGTCCAGCCTGGTTAATCTGAGGGAGATATATTTTCTAGGTGAAATGAAGCGTAGACATTCACAAAGAACATGCTCAATGATGTCCTCAGAGCCACTGTTCTCGCAAGTGGAGTTGCCCGGCATTTCGATGCGAAATGAATACGTATTCGTGAAGGCCATGGCAAACCACAGGCGACACAATTTCTTTTTTCACACTTTCGTGATGCTTGCAGAGCACGTTTCTTTGCACCATGCCGGCCCACTAAACATTGCAGCTTCCTGACCTGACTATTACCACATTTTCCTGCAATGCCGCTAGCGCCCTGACAAATAATTTACTCATTGTTTTACATTTACATATACTGATTGATCGACATCAAAGAACCGCTGCATGCGTGCCTTTTATGACCCAGAGCAGAATTAAAAGTAGAAGTTACCATTACACGCAGAAGACGTACTTTACCTCCGTAGCACTATAGCATTGTCAGGCAGCCAAATACAAAGCCTATAATAAAGTAAAGAATTTCATTATATCTACTCCCTCATAAGCTGCACTGATGTCATTGGCTCAATGTGTTATGGATGCCGATTCTTTCTCGGTACTGTATGCTGTCGTAAGACTAGCCACGGGTTGAGCAGCGCCGTGAGCAAATGGGTGACCAATGGCACAAGGTTCTTGATAAGGTCGTTATAATAGGCCTAATCGAGGTTACAGAATAATAGAAGAGGTAGAGGATTCTTAAATGTAGCTAGACAGTGGTTGTACTTCTCCTGGCATACATTACGATTCTCCTTCAAGAAACAGCGACCACACATCGACGTCGTCCTCAAGACATCCCTGCGTACACGTCGCATAATGTACCTTTGCCTAATTAGTTCGTATTTTGGCTTTGTTTGTAAGCGGCGCGCTGCATCAAGACCAAATTTGTGTGAGGTTTATGTTGCGCCGTTTGTAATGGATAAACGTTGCCTTAGGTTTTATGTTGTATAAAATGACAGTAAGCCCAAGTGTACGCATCGTGCCTAGCTGTATAGCACTTAGTACACACCACTTGACAAAGGCTGCGCTTCTCATTGATCCCAGACTGTGCGTTGAAACTGCATACTTTATGTTAGTTTTATCAAGACGGCAGCTCTGTGCTTTGCGTCGGAATCACGGCTCCCTTACTATGCAATCACCCTACATAAATATCTACACTTACTCTTAGTTGGAGCCACGTCGACACTTCTTCTCCGCTAGTACTTGTTATAGCGTGCTAATGTTGCCCATACTATTAGGATGCTACTCCTGTGTTCAAAATCATGAACAGAGATAATCCTAATGCTTCTGCTAGCTTCATAATCTAAACCAATTACCTTCTGGCGCCGAAGTTCTCAATGGCTGTTTTGTTGCTCTTGGTAACTATTGTTAAACAATTCACAACTCTTCCGAAACATTCAAACAAAAAAAAATGCTTTTTTTATCGATTGAGCATTCTGGAACAGAAGAAAAACAGGTGTAGTCTCGCTCACAGTTGTATATCTGTGTTTCGGTAGCTGACACGTGCTGATGGGTCAAGGAGTATTGCCCCCCTGCTACCTCTGGGGTTTTCAGGAGCGCTGTTTACAGACTTCGTGCGTCTGCTCGAGTTCATTGTGGCTGCAGGCAACAACTTACCCTTCCGGAAGACTTCTCATGCCGAAATGCAGCGTTTGCCCCCATATAAAGAAGACATTTTAATGAGACAGTCTCATGGTCTCTCCTATTCACGTCGCATTTCTTATAAAGTCTCAGGCATTTCGGTATCAGGTCTTTTTTTTTCTTTTCTTTATATTCCAGAATTGGGACGTGGCCCACTTCCTTTACCTTCTCCTGGTAGGCGACTTTCTCGCGGACGTGGTCCTGGAAGTTTAAACAGAAAATCAACAAGTGATGGACCCCGCCCCCTTCGTAAGTATCACTGGAAGATTAATTAATTTCATTCTGATTAGTCTTGTATGTTGCGTCATAAATTCGTAAGAATGGTGGCAAACAGCAATCTTCAATATTTATTTTGCGAGAACTAGTTCCTCTATGTCGCCATGCATTTTGCGCCGTTTGGTTTTGCAGGGAAAGGCTCCTTGTTTACCGTCTTCATATAGGCGCATGAAGCACGCTTACCTAGGTCAACTAATCACAGGGAACCCTGACCATGAGAAGGAATTTCACCGAAGAATGAAAATGGGTTGGATCGCATACGGCAGACATCGTGAGCTCCTGACTGGAAGCTGGAAGCGCGTAACACGAGGACAAAGAAATATAAACAACACCTGCGCTGACTAATCTAAAAAAGTTAGTCAGTGAGATAAACGAGTTAGTCAGGATGAACAATATATGTTATAAATTGGCACCGAGTGCAGAAATAAATAAAACACATGGCACTAGTGAGTCTATGTGCTGTACAGCTAAACAAACAATAATAACAATGGCAAAAGTTAGAGGTGAACGCTCGCTGAAATATGCAAGAAATTGTTGTATGCGCCGGAGAAAAGAAAATTACTCATTTAGGAATTTAAACCGCATGTTTACATAGGTAAATTACTCACAGGGGACTCGGACCATGAGAAGGAAATTTACAGTGGAATAAAAATGGGTTGGAGTGCATTCGGCAGACAGTCATATCCTCACTGGAAGCTTACCATTATCATTAAAAAATAAAGGCGTACAATCAATACACTCTACCGGTGCTCACATATGGGGCAGAAATTACATGGATACTAACAAAGAAGCTCGAAAACGAGTTAAGGACCACCCAAAGAAAGATGGAACGAAGAAGGTTAGGCCCAATGTTAAGAGATAGGAAGAGAGCGCTATGGATCATACAGCAACCAGGGATAGCTGATACTCTAATTCACATTAAGAGAAAGAAATGGAGCTGGGCAGGTCATGTAATGCTCAGGTTAGATAAATGGTGGACCGTTAGGGCCACAACCCGAAAGAGAGCATCGTAGTCGAGGCCGGAAAAAGTCTAGCTAGGGTTATGAAATGCAGAAATCCGCAGGCGCTATAGCTCGACTCGGCGCCGGGCAGGGGTAATTGGAGATCGCAGGGAGAGGTCTTCGCCCTGCATTGTACATAAAATAGGCTGATGATGAAGATGAAGTGCTGCGTGTGCCACGGTGGCCTGTTCATTTTTGTTCTTCATCGTTCACCGAAGAGACCGGTGTGCTGCAAAGCGCAATGCTCTCTTTGTTGTAAAAATAAATTCACTTTATGCAAGATTTCCAAGCACCACGTTTTACTTCGTGTACGTTGACGATGTACGTACAGGTTCTAAATCTTGTAACATTGCTATCTTTAAACGACAACTGTAGCTTGGAATGAATAATTTGTGTGAATGGGCGAACAAAAATGCATTATTATAATCACCCAGAAAAACAATGACATACTCTTTAAAAACAAGAAAAGGAGTTGATGATGCTGATATAAATAAAAATGAGGAAATATATATAGGCTGACGAAGACAATGCTGCTGCTACTGATGATGATGATGATGATGATGATGATGATGATGATGATGCTCTTTTCTACTGCGCCAAGGAATGCCAACTGCCTCGGATGTTTAGGTGAAACAATGCCATCTTTTAATTGCCCCACAAACAGCATGCGAGAATAGATGCTGTGACGCTAGAGATTTGCTAGAATCGACATGAACTACGCCGCTGTGTCGAATATATGCTCCAAACCGGAACGCTGCTGTACCACGTCATTAGGGGAGTTGGAATTGCATGATGATAATCGACCGGGTTGCTAAAGTATACCTTAAATTGCCAGAGAATTTCAAGCCTCCGGCGTCGGGCGTTCTGTTTGCATATGCGGTGTGGCGGAGAGGGGAGAAGCGCTCGGCCGGGAAGTCGACAGTCGACAGTCGCTCTACCAAAACCGCACAGTCATTGCACTGCATGCTGCCATAGCTGTCCGTTCTGAAACTTTTGGCTCCACTCTTGTGAAACTCACTAGAACGATAAATTGAACAGGTAATTGAACTGCGGTGAAGTCGTTTGCGGGGCCCTGAACCACTTTTTATCAATGTGGAGAAAGTCATTTGAAGGGAAAATAGGCTGTGGCAGAAATACCTTGCTGCAAGAAACACTTCAATACGTTAAGCAGGAACTGCGGCATTGGCAATCAAACATGGCGTCCGCTGTGTTCCCGTTCTTTCTTCAATACCTTGCACTGGGAAGGCTACGGCGCAATGGGGCATGTCATTCTAAATGCCACCGTGGTGCGCAGTTCGAATTTCATTTTGAATTTTGACGTATGCGCCACGACTTCCGCCTTTGCAGTCTACGACGCGTTAAACATGAGCCAAACGCGGTTGTCCTCAGCGAGCCGCAGTGCGCTTAGTGAGTGCAATCGTGGCGACACCCCGCGGCGGCCGCGGTATCTACGCCATGTAGCCGACGACAGCTTGATGTCACCTATCGGCAAATAGCGGCACTCTAAGGGGATGACGAAATAAAGCTTCCGGTGGCTTTTATTTTGGCTTTCTGGAAGATAGTGAGGACAGGGCCTTCTGTTGGAAAGAGTGTTTGAGAGAAAAGTGACTCCGCGATTCGCTTCCGAGCGGCGCGTACCGCGTACGACAGCAAAACTTGGCTGAGATGTTCACGGCAGCGTATGCTTCCCGCGGACTGTTATTTCACCGAGCCCCATCGGTGGTTCAGGGCCCCTTTACATGAAACATGGACATTGATAAAGAGTAATTGTCTTGCGGGATATAATTCTTCGATTAATCGGTTTATATTTCATCGATTGCACTAACCCTATTAAGGAAACCTAAAATTGGGGAAATATGCGATAAATTTATTCTTCTCAGTCATATAAACAGAATGCGTGACAAGTTAAATAGTGAACCAGAATATGCCACTTAAGAAGCCGAACACTAACAGATTAACCTCAGTCATTCAGAGACTCTGAATATCTATAAGTACACGGACAAACTACATGTTTGTTCCCAATGCTCCAGTTGTATTTTGAATAGACAAGGCTTGATAACGTGCAATGTGTTGACGAAACTTCTCAACGTTATTAATATTTGTGTCTGAACTTTTTTTTTACTAACGGTGAAAACGGATTGACCAAATGCAAAGGTATATCAATACACTACAAATGCAGACGTATATTTACCCGCCACGTCATCAGATACTAAATAAGTCGCAGTCTGTCCTGTGGCAGCAGTTACAAACATTGACATATTGTAATCCAGTGATGTGGAATTATAATCTATCCGCATATATATACATGTAAGAAAAAGAAATGTAAGTTGTGTCGCTCAAGAGCAACGTTTGAGCATACGCGTTGAGAATGCAATGGGCAAAGCGTCCGCGAGTGTTTGTGTGCTGTTCTGCTCAGCTCAACCTTAGAAGGTCAACTGTGGGCAGCCCAGCGGGCCGACGACGCCCCCAGAGCCCAAGGGCTTGTGGCAGAGGCCCAGGCAGGGTGAAGGCCACCCTAATAACATGCCGGACAAAAATAAGGTTTTCACCACCACGAACAGTGAAAAGAGCTGTTGGATATTTGCAAAATATTCAACGAGGATCTGGAATAGCTTGCACTTCACCTTTGGCCCTGTCTGTGCGTATCTGCTTTGGTTTAGCGATTTGCTTTGGCATAACCGTAATAATTATTTCAACAATTCATTTCTACAAGCTTTTGCACGTCCTTTTCTTTCGCGGTGTTCTGAGGTTCATTTGCTGCAGGTCTTGAAACTCCTGGTGTATGTATTTTCTAAAACTAAAACCAAGCTATTTAACATCAGCTCGCACAAAACACTTGGAGAGCGCAAGTCACTTTATTGAGCAGCGAAGCAGGTTGATCTCGTTGGTGTCCATCGATGGGGCTTTTACTTGTATGCAGATTTAGAGGAGCCTGCAGAGATTGATGAAAGGCTTTATATTACTGCAAACACAACTTAACATCACACTCGCGGTCGTCAAAGCACAGTGTAATCAACCATGCTAGAAGGAAACGCTTGTGTACCGACTTCCTAACGCGCAGGCAAGTATGGAATTATTGGTTTCCTTAATGAAATCCCAAACGTTCTAAAAGCTTGTCACCAGTTTTTCATAATATTTGAACACCATATGAGAGCCAGCAAGTAAGAAATAATAACGCGCTAGAAGTGTGGGATTCGGAGTTTGTCTAAGCCACAACCACATTAGGCCAACATCATTCCAAGACGGAAAACAAGCAGGAACAACGTTTATTTAACGGGGTTATTGAAATTAGAGATACGGGAAGATTAAAGTGGACGCTGGGAGTGCGAGCCAGTGCCGCCACTGAACACCTTAGTGGCTGACGTGGAACATCTTTTCTTCCGCAAAGCATCACGTGGTTATATATATATAAATGCGCTGCCAAGGCCATCAGTGATTTTGCTGATTAACACATCCAGCGTTAACTGTAGTACACAAACATAAGCAAGCAACAAAGTGCACGGGAAGACAGCGCCACGGTATCCCAATTGTAAGAGCCTCGCACGCGTAATGCCATTACGTTATTTCGTATTCAACCTAAGGCAACTTGCTTTTTCGTCCACTTTCATTCTTATCTATTTGTAATTTATACGTTTTACTTATTCAAACAACTAATTACCGGAATACTTTTTTGTTGCCATTGTCTGCTGGTTCTATGTGACAATAAAGTACTAGTAACATACAAGACGCAGGCGAACACAGCCGTCAAATTTTAAGAATCAGTGTGTTTAAATCGATGTGAAGTGTAGTTATAACATTGACGCATTTGCTATAATGTGCAGTGGAGTATACAGTTGAAATTCAACAAGCGCTAGAAGGAAATTCTCCATTATGCAGCAAAGGAATGTACCACGCATGGTGCGAAACCGTTGCAGAAATCAAAGAATGAAGAAAGAAACGGGAGGCCTAAAGGACAATTTATTGAATAACCATACAATATTCAAATCAAAACAAAAAGAAAATATATCTGGTGCCCAAGCTAATAAAGTTACGAATACTTACAATACTTTTACAATACTCAGAAGAGTTTTGTGACATGAGTACCATCTCATTGTGTAATGACGGTACAGGCACGCGCTTTGCAGGCTGATCAAATTTCCACCGTGGCTCCTTACAGTACCTGCACGTGTACATTCTACTTGTGTTCTAAACATTAGTCTGCAACTGAAGTTTCAAGGCGAGCATTTTATGACGTAGCAGCCGGCAGATGTAGCACTCCACCTGGCATAAATTGTCAGTTATCTTTCAGACTTCTTTGTGTAATTGCTTTTTTTTACGGAATACAAACTCAAAAATGCTTCCATTCGGCATATCTTCACAGCATTCTATGAGGCTCGTCTTGGTGTTTTTTTCATATTATTGCCACCCAAACTCTCGAAACATTAATAAGCGGAGCATATGAATAATAGTTTCGTTTCAACCATAGAATACCTATGGACTCTAAGCATAACTGATGATAATACACAAGCATTGGACATTTATTGTATTAGCAAAACTAATTATAGGCACTTCATGTATTCGGACTACAGGTAGTAGTTGTAGTGAAACAGTCGCTTATTAGGTTAAGAACAATATCTGGGATGCGAAATATCGACATGAGCTGTGCATCCATTCCAAGGCAGTATTATTTTTCTCAAGGAGTAATCACCATTAAGAAAAGGTGGGAAAGCTCAATTTATTTTATAGCATGAAGGACAATTCTATTGTTTTTCACTTCAAGCTACGAATATCTTTGTGAGTTTAGAGCCGGTAATAGGTGATGAGTAAAATATGGGTAATAACAAGCACGTTACTACAGCTTTCATGACCAGGATGCTCGGAAGGTATCAAAATAGCTATCGCCACAATGACACAGCGGAAAAATATCGTTTCGTAATAGTATTGCTATCGAGACCATAATCTAAACCGATCGTCAAAATAATTTATTCCTAATTTCATTTGTTTCTACGTAGTCATATATTGCAGTGTGGTGTAACATGCTAATGGTCCCGCTCAGTTCACTCTGCAGTAAATTGTATCGTGAAATATCATAGGAGACTGGTGTTCTCACAAGTGACAGTACGGGTACTCTGTTATATAATGAGTCGTGTGCTGGGGAAGCGCCGGAGTCCGATGTCTAACGTTACTGAAAGGAGCCCATACGACCTGATGGCAGTTTTGTTCACTGCGTGGAGCATGGGTGTGGACTTGTGCGTTGGCGGTGAGCGGCAGTGGTGGAAAGAATAGAAAGCTCGGCGATGGTGTCGATGTGCAGGCGGGCGCTGCTGGTGCGGTCGACTACGAAGAATAGGCGGCTTCCGCGAGGGCCCATGTCGCATGTCGCCGTTATCGAGCGGCCGGTGCGCTTTCCGTACACGAACAGGGCTGGATGCAGCGACATCCTTGTTTGCGAAAGCAACAACGGTACCAGCACAACTGACGCGGCGAGTCCCTATGCATGCTGCGAGACTGTGAAGACGAATGGTTGTGCCGTCGTTTGTCGCCAGTGTTGCCACCCGTCGTCAACTGCTCCAGTACACTGGTAAGGTGGTCTACTGTTTCCTCCTGGCGTGCGAGTCGGTCTCGAGGCTCTGAGAGCCTCGCAGTGGTGATAGGTATACTGTGCCACAGACGAGCAGTCGCAAATGCGGTGAGCGAGTGCAGCTAGCCAATCGAGACTCGTCTCGTCGGAACGGGCCAGTACCATGCGTGCGGACTGTGGGAGGCGTCGCAAACACACCTCGTGCAAAATTGGAAGCTGCCTCTCTTTTGCGGAGTGCTCACCCACTATGTGACGCAACCTGTGCACGAGTTGACGGTCGTTCGTCGCCGAGTACCTCGAAAAGGACCTGTTGGAGCCTACTCTGCTGCGATCGCTCGAGGCGCGGCAGGTCCGCGCGTTGCTGGTGATCGTATGCTGTGGCCGAAGTCGTACCAGTTAGCAAGTCATCTATGCCATAGGCGACGTTGGAGGGCAGCACGGCGAGGACGTTCAGGTACTTTGCTGTTTGTGAATTGATGCACTGGAGCTGAAAAGGGGCCTCTTCTTGTTTAAACCGAACTCGGATGTTGCTGGACAAAATTGTGGGAAGCTGAAGCTCTGCGGTGATGACAGAAGACGTAATAATGACGCCGTCTCTGTCAGCAGGAGTAGGAGCAGTGTTGTTCATGGCTACTGTTCGCAAATGACCTAAACATTCTGGTTCATGACGTCGTCCGCGCTCGGTGTAACAAGGGAAGGACTGCACTTATTGAAATCTTGAGAACGGAGAGTATACTTACTTTATTCAAAACTAAAAGCACGTTTGCCGGGGGACAGTCGTGGCGCCCCAGTCCGGCAGCCGTTTCGCAGGGGGCAATGACCCCCACGGCGAGGCAAATTGAATTTCAGGATCAAGGCACCTCACGGCGGGGATGACGAAGTGACGGATGGTCGCTACCTAACTATCGTGCTTGCCGTCGCGTGGCGTTGCTTTTGATCTGATACAATTTTTAGGCCTTTTATCCGTGGCGGTTTGCAGCTTTTGGCAGGTTAGATATCTTGAAACTCATAAAGTGTGGTAATGCTCCCTAATGATTCCTTCGATGGGCTTCGCTTCGCAAGGAGGATCAGTAGGGCGTCAAACTACAGAACTCGTTCTTCAATGGCTGGGAGGCAATTCCTCCCAGGAGCATTTATATTTAAAGAGTGAGGGGCTAATTATGCTGCCAAGCCAAGTGTGGCCTAAGCACGTCACGTGATACTCACGCTGCCAAGGAACGCGACTGGACGAAGTACAGTACTCACATGCAGGTCCGAAAGGACCCTGCTCGCAGGTCTCGTGTGTCTCGCAGACATACCTCTGCGAGCAAGAGAAAAAATCAAATATTTATTTATTTATCTGCATTGTCTTTTTCTTTACCGTATCTGATATTCTAATAACATTTACGATCTAGAGTGTGACATGCAAGCAAGCCACAACAAATGCACATTCATCTATGACCTCGCCATGGCTCTCCTCTATGTTTAACGGCCCACCAAGTACTTATTACACTTGATAAAATTGTACAATCCCTGAACAGTCACCATTATTCAATAAAGCATGGTTTACGTTCTTTTTAAAATGCAGTGCTTAACATGCCGTTTTAGTGGAGAACTAACCAGTGGGCCAGATGGGATGCTGCTCACAAGAGATGCCTTCAAGGTGTCCTGGCTCTTCGAGAACGATGCCTATCCGAAACTATCGCATGACAACATTGCCTTAAATATCACTGTAATCCAGTGTCAGTTTCCTCACTGGGTAATACTCTGAGACATTCTATGACTGAAACATATAGTTATGTCACTGTCTGTTTAAGAACCCGTTCATATTGACCATTTCTTTAGCAGGGCTTCCAGAATTTACACAAGGGTTGAAAACCTACGAACCGGTGGTAAGTGCCATGCCTTGAATTGTAGAAGGCAAGTATAGGATGTCACAAGGCTCACACGAGATGCCTTCAAGGTGTCCTACCTCTTCGAGAACGATGCCTATCCGAAGCTATCGCATGACATTCCCTTGCGTATAACTGTAATCCAGTGTGAGTTTCCTCACTGGGTAAACTCTGAGACATTCTATGACTGAAACATATAACTGTGTCACTATCTGTTTAATAACCTGCTCATATTGACCGTTTCTTTAGCAGGGCTTCCAGAATTGACAGAAGGGTTGAAAACCTATGAAGGGGTGGTCAGCGGCATGCCTTGAATTGTAGAAGGCCCAGCTTCGACGTCAATTTGGTCAGATGTCTGGTACATATACCGTATCATTGTGATGAATCGTTAATACGCTCTCCTGCAATAGCTTCGCTCTACTTTCTTTCTTTTTCTCTATTTCTTTTTACTAAAATGAGAGAATCTTAAAGGGAAACAAGTTTAAAATGCCAAGGAAATCTATGATCTAACACTTTGTTGCACATGGTTTCTCATTTCCCCTTTTTTTTGCGTACGTTCTGACCACATTGAATTTGCACCATGCCAGGCAACATAACATTTCTGATATTCGTGACGTCTTACCTAATGCCACATTTTGATGCAATGCCGCAAGGGAAATGCATGCAGTAGCACACTGAGCAAACCACTTCTTTCTTTTTCAGCAGCGTGGAATGTCTCATGGTATGCGTTTTTCGCTGCCATCGCTTGACAAGCCCGGTTCAGTCATTCTCTCCACAGGACCACAGCATATGTGGGGGGGTGCGTAATTATTTTTTACACGCAGCATTCCTCAGTCTCAGGAATTACATCGTTTCTGCAGTGCTGTTTCGACCCAGTGGAGCTGAGTTATAGCCAAATCCTTGAAACGAAAATTCGAGGACACGTAAGCGCTTCTTGTGAGTTCTGAATGCGAAAGCATTAATGCCCAATTAAACATCGCTGATCGATCCTTCGTTTGCGAGCGCGTCGAGACCCTTGAACAGCGCCTCCTAGATAGCACAACGCCGGTGCACGTCGATCCGTGACGTCATGCTACCTTGCCCTACTTCCACGTAATCTAATAGGGATTCTACCGGGTAAGCTGCGGTGATTTTCACGTCACAGCTTTCCTCACGACGGGCTTAGCAGTGATAATTTTGGTCCCAATAGCAGGATGTCATGAAGCAAACTCCACAAGCCTTCTATCTAGGTTTGACTCTAGCCTTGTCAGCGTGGCGCCATAGGTTTGAAGATCACTAGCACAAGCGCTTTTCTTTTTCCAATTTAATCTGTCTTTTTATTGTTTAATTCCTCTATAGCGATTGATGAGGTGATGCTAGAACACCGGCGACAGCCTAGGCGGACAATGAACGTGCAAATAAGACAGGCTTCTGAGAGCGAGAGCAAGGGTGACGTGGCATCGTGGGAATGCACTCTCCCCTCCTACACCGGCTGGCACTCTAGTGGCACAGCAGTAAACCTTTTTGCCTTCTGCGTTCTGTCAAGGCATGCACGTTACGTTGCGATGCAGCCAATTTCAATTTAGGAATTTAGGTGCAGTTTCGCTGCTACTGACGGTAGATTTTTCGCTCAATTGGCCATTCGATGCTTTGGCGTCAATTATTCCCCACTGTCATATTCTACCTAAACATTGAGAAATGGCCGATATTGCTTTAAAGCCTCTTTTTGCTTAAGATCTAGAGTTCGGTGGGTGTATCAGCATCGCGGTGGCTAAATTTGTCGTATGCGAGCCGCATGTAGGTACCAGCAAACGGCTTTCGATACGCCTGTACGCTGACGAACATAGTACTTCCTGCCTGCAAGTACTGCCTGCAAGTGTACTTCTGTTTTTGAAGCTAAACATAGTGAGAGAATTACCTGTCAGAATTACCTAGGTAATGTAATTTAGACATTCAAGTGGCTCTAACTAAAAAATAAGTTCATTTTCCCGGCGTTTTCGAACCAGCTCGTCTCCTGCTTCAGGTGGAAGTCATGATCCAAGGCACCACGTTCAAGCTTTCCTCTTTGATGTGAGGGAGGGGTTGTTGAAGTATTCTATGCTACTTAAGGGTAGTAGAGTGGGCGCCATCCGATAAGATTTTTCGTTACGCCGGGAATATATCCTGACGACATGTTTCCTTTGGAACAGTTTAAGCTTTCGTTTTTGTTGTTTGGTCTTGGTTGTAAGAGTTTCGGTTTATTTGAACGCAATTTTACGGTTAGTCTTTTCTGACTGTCTTGTGTTTGTCAGGTGGGGGAGTGGTGTTGGATTTTTCTCGGCTACGTAAAGGCGAGATGCTGGGCGCGGTTCTAGACGATTATTTGCTTTTTTTTCGGAACGTGAATATAAACTGACGGCATATTTTATTTGGAACAGTTTAACCTGCTTCCGATGTTTTTTGTGTACCATGACTCAAACAACAACCGTTTTTGTCGTTGGTCTCAGTTGTTAGAATTTGGCTTCTTCGAAGGAGTTTTTATGGTCCACATCTTGTGTCGGTGTTTGGTCGACCCTTCTCACATCGCTATTGTGTTGCTTTATTCTTTCGGTCAAGCTTGTCGTTTCGTGAACACTTGCTGCTTAACAGCGGAGCATTTGATATTGTAGACGGCTCGTTTTTTTTATTGGAGCCACTTGAAACTCATAATCTCTATTCTGCGTAATGACAAATAAGTTATCCGCCGTGGTTGCTCAGTGCCTATGGTGTTGGGCTGCTGAGCACGAGTTCGCGGGATCGAATCCCGGCCGCGGCGGCCGCATATCGATGGGGGCGAAATGCGAAAACACCCGTGTACTCAGATTTAGGTGCACGTAAAAGAACCCCAGGTGGTCGAAATTTCCGGAGTCCTCCACTACGGCGTGCCTCATAATCAGAAAGTGGTTTTGGCACGTGAAACCCCATAATTTAATTTAACAAATAAGTTACTACATAAAACCGAAACATGTATTGGCAATTCATAAGTCCGTGTAGAGCCCACAAATGCCTTATTCAGATAGGGCAATGGACTGAACGGAGTCTTTAATTTTTTTTCATTTGTTTATTCAAACAGTTACGTGTTTTTCAGTGTGTATGGGGCACTGTTACAATATAATGTAGAAAATCTGCAGTTTCCTTCCTTATGACATGGCTGCGTAGATGTCTTACTGTCCGTCCTTCTAAATATGTGTTTGCATTTTCGCGTAATTTTTAAGCGATGTAGTCTTTAGACATAAAATTGCTCGAGACTGATGGTGTAACCTTCGATGCGCGTAAACAATGCATTTCTTCGCATGTTGCATTGGATGATAATAAACATCACAGTATGCATGATCGTTAGCTGTGAATGATTTATTCGCACCGTTGGACTTCCGTGAACATAAAAGTTTCACATGTTTCACATATGCAACTCCAACATGGGATTGCATGTGGATAATTCTTTGGTAAATGTTTTTCATGTTAGGAGTTTTGTTCTGTGCTAGAGAATCACGGCTACTTCACTAAGCCCTACTGCTGTATGAATCTGTATTATTCCTATGCGTTGGCAACACATCGATGTCGGTTATTCAATGGTTTTTGTTATATTGTGCTAAAAGCACCCTCAAAGACAGGACGTTACACCCATTTTGAATATCAAGAACACAATTATTCTTAAGGCTTCTGCCAGCTTATGAGCTCCTTCAAGTAGAGTAAGCACGTAGCAAATACCTGCGGCATCAGAACTTCTTAATGACTATTTCCTTGCTGTAACGCTATTCACGTTTATTAGAAGTTTGCAAACAAAAGAGATTTTCTATCGCAATTTTACGGACTGAGCAGCGTTGTACTGTGATAAAAATAATTATTTTCCCTCCCCGAAGCGCAGCTTATGTATTTCGTTTTCTGGCCCGTACAATTGCGTCAAGGAATATTATTGGCCTCTCGCATTCGCTGTATATTGTCCGCAAATTTTGTGCCTCTGCTAAACGTTCATTCTTGCTGCAGACTACATCAGTTTTCAACAGAAATTTTCATACCAAAACAAAAAGTTTTGTGGTCACATGCAACTAAAATGAAAAATGAACGTCATAATTAATTCATGCCCATTTTCATGTAATTCGACCATAGAGTCAGTGGTACTTTAGTACTAAATTTTTTACATTGAAAATTTTACTTACCCCACACTTTACGGCTTGCGGATGCCCACGTGACCCGTATCTTGAAGGCTTAGCGGGTGACCCCTCGGTCAGCATCACTGCGGGAGGACCTCACAATGAATTTTCCCATAGTACAGAGCCCACGAATCCTAATAAAATCTTACATCACATGAAAACCGCAAAGTGAAAATTCCTACATATATAATATAGTTCGTATCGTGGCCTACTGACCGTGCTATCAGTCTTAGCTGCACGCCGGCTGTCGTATCTTATTGCCTCTACGACTGTACATAAATCTCCGCCGCGCACTCTGCTATCGGTCAGCGGACATTCTCCGGTCTTTGCAGCTTAATTTCAAATAAGCTTTAATTTTTGTAAGGCGTTCGGTAGAACAGTTTACTGTTATTGAATTTCCATGCTCTTCGTGTTTCTACGGGAACATTCCACACATGCTTGAAAGAACACCGTCTATAGTCGCTTACTTAGGAACCTCCAGGCCAATGTCTAGATAAAAGCATAATGCTGCAAAGAAATTACTTTATTTTAGATTGACAAACATAACTTTCGAGGTACGTATCCTACCACCCGTAGAAGATCGTCAAGTAGCCTTGCAGGCTGTGGACGTACCTGCTGAGATAAGGACGACTGCCAGTATGAGCACCGTTGTCTTCATCGTGGCGTTCTCGGAGCTTGCACGTGAACGGCGATATAAGATTAAACGAGACGAGTGCGGCGGTCTGTAATGGAGGCAATAACGTTTGCGTAACGCCCGCTCCTGCTTATATAGGGGCGCCGTTAAAGATCCAAAACATTCTTGCATCGCTCCAGGCTGCTTCCGGAATATGTTACCATATTTTATGGGGTCTTCTTCCTTAACCTTGTTTACGAAATCTGGCTAAACTCAGCCCGCATATCTGTTTAGCCAGCTGCTCTTTAACGCTCGCTTCGCCAGGAGTCAGACATTCATTAGAAGCGCTGAATGGCGTTGAGACAATTATTTGAGATGCGAGAAGAGATTTGTTTGGCATGTTTCCTATAAGGCTACGTAAACTTCGTGCAACCTAATCCATCTTGCTGTGGCTGCACATAGTGATGAAATAACGTTGCCGTCACGTGCGAGGAAGCCTAAAATAATTTGATTTATGTGTGGATGTTACACGATAATTATGGTTCGTCGAATAATTGTGTGAGATAGCATCACACAGTGACCTTCAAAATTTTTATCGCAAAGCTGTTAAGGGCAAGTTACCTCAGGATCGTGTCCGTGTGTAGACAGAAAACACCCCATACGTAGGCCGATCCCAAAGATAGTGCAATGGCGGGCGACCCACGGCGGAGCTGGAGCAGGCGTTAAGCACTGTCCATGCGTGGGCCAATTCGGAAAATAGTGCAATGCCGGGACACCCAGCGGTGGAGGTGAAGCAAGCGTTAAGCAATACCCATATGTGGGCCGGCCCCGAATATAGTGCAATGCCGTACCGACCCGCGGCTGAGATGAAGCAGGCGTTAAGCACTGTCGATACGTGGGCCGATCCCAAAAATAGTGCAATTTTGGTCCAACCCGCGGTGGAGGTGAAGCAGGCGTTAAGCACTGCCCATACGTGGGACGATCCCGAAAATAGTGCAATGCCGGTCCAACCAGCGGTGGAGGGGAAGCAGGCGTTAAACACTCCCCGTAAGTGGGCCGACCCCCAAGATAGTGAAATCACGGGGAGATCCGCGACGAATGTGTAGTTCGCCATTAAAGGGCCCCTCATCTGGTCTGGCCAATTTGAGCTAACAGGCGCAGAATGTACATTGCGCGATGGCGATCGTGTCTGCAAAGTATCACATCGCTACGCGCCGCGAATAGCCTGAAATTTCAAACCGAACGCCGTTTTCCCTTCTCGCGCCCGCCAAGCACCAAGCAGGAGGATGAAGTAGATGACTTCACTTGGGGTGACACGTTGCTTCGGGAATTATTCAAGGCAACATCTGTTGTTTCGATAATATTGTCGCAGCAATATGTTGCTTGAATGGACGAATTAAAGCGGTGAAGAGTAATAAAACACTCAAACCGAGTGTCTACATGTTTTTATTTACCTTCGCACCGCAGCAAGAGAGTTGGGTTTCCGTTTCGTCTGCATGTTCCCACGTCATGCAGTCGCGCGCGCAGACACCGAAACTATGTCATTTTTACAGTGTTTCAGCGCGGGCTCATGGTCTGTGATCCGCTTCTGTCAGCCTCGATATTTGTGCTGCACTGACATATACCGCTAGACTGGCGTCCTCGTGCACTGCTCCCAAAATCGTGCGCCGCACGAAACGATACAGTCACAACCGCTCGCGCGCGATGCCGTTGCTGGCGGAAACAGCGAGTAAAGAAACAACGAAGATGGGGCCCATGACGTATGCGTCACGAGATCCTCGAAGTTCAGTATCGGAGAACGCAAGGCAAGGAATTTCGCTTGTGGAGGCTAGACGGGGCAACTGGAGAGTGTGTCTCGCTTGGCAGTAGAGCTAGCCTCCTGAAATTATGGGTTCGTGGCACTGAAATATTTCTATCTCGGCTATTTATGAGCCAATTTTAAAATGTTTTGCGGCGCAACGCTTCCTAGAGGACGCGTAACAGCTTCCAATGTATAACCAAACTTTGCTATGTAGCCTTGTGAGAGGCCCTATAAAGGGCCCACATAGCTTCGTTGGTCATCTTTCACATAGTCGAAGGGCAGTGAATTTTTTTCTCACGAAAATTGGTTTATCCTTGATGGTGAGCATTCGACACGGCGTAGTATGATCGGTCCAGTTTTCTGGCAAACACTACGAACATTTCGCTACCCTTATCGAAGCATAACAGGTGGTTTTATCCTTTGCCACCACTAACACCCTCACCGATATACTCATTTAAAATTTTGACAGAAAGAAATTAAGCTCTTTTTTCCCTTTAATTTCACGACAAGTAGTTGTGAAGATAAGTATTGTGCATAACACGATAACTGCGTGAAATAAACGCTAATTGCTTTCTCTTAGTGAAGGTGAAGTTTCCTGCTCGCTGTCACGAAAAATATTTTTCATTGCCTAAGGGGTTAAGGGGTTACCCATTTCAAAAACTTCACCATTCAAGGACTTGACCGCTTCGCAGCATACCTACTGCGACGAGAACGATAGCCGGTATGAGCACGGTTGTATTCATCCCGGCGTTCTCGTCGCTTGAAGGCGAGTGGCGATTAAGGACTAAGCGGCACAAATGCGGCGGTGTGTAAGCGATCCGAATATGTTTTGTCTCAGCCGTGTTACGGTCTACTTTGTGCGGTAATCAATGGAACAGATGCCAAACGCCGGGCACACGACGTGCCTAACACGCTCGTCAAGAGGAAAAGGTTTGTCCGTCGGGTCAGTGCGACGAGATTATGCGCGGAATGTGCAAATCTTGCTCCCTTCTGTCCCAAGTTCAACCCCTCTACGCCAAGGAATGGTTTCCCCTCCCATAACCCTCTGCGTGGGTAGACCTGACGTTTCCTGAGAAGGCCCTTTACCAGGGAGCAGCAGAGAATGAGGCTGCCCGGATGGTCGAGGGAATAAAAAAGGCAGCGAGCCGCCACGTGTAGACACATATTCTCTGCCCCTGCGTGCAGGAGGACGCACGCTGAACGTTTCTGTGCTTTTTGTCTTGGAGCGCACCGCTCGTGCGTAATGATGTATTAAACTTCTGTTATTTGTTTTTACATCACCTCGCCTTCCCTGCCGAACCCTCTCCGACGGCCAGCCTGGTTTGAGCTCTAAGCAGAAGCTGTCCAAAGTCACTAAATACCGTCCCCTCAACAACTCGCTTTCTTAAGAGGCGCCAGTGCTTATAGTGACACGTGTACTTGTTTATCTTTTATCGGGTGATCGCGTTTCACCGTCTAGCAAATGTTATTGCTCCAAGCAGGACATCCTGCATGTATCGGGAGTTTCTCGAATGTTATCGACGATTCTATCCATTGTCTGTTGTCGCTGCGCTTTCTGCAATACGCATGAGCGACTCGAATGTGTAGTACTTTATCGAAGATCTGTCGACACCACTGGTTATTCTGGAACCTTTGCTGACTCATGTATAAAAGCCGACACACTTGACCCGTGGAGTAAATTTTCGACGATCGCCGACTTTGTTCGCCGCCATCGTTGTCATTTGAGTGCAGCCTGTCTTTATGGGCACAGGTTTACCCAATGAAGAGTTATTGTCGCCATTCACAGTTCTGTTACTCATATTTACCGTAACTACCACGTGATATCTGGTGGAGGTGCTAGTATGTTCGTGTGCCAACGCCTTCGTAATGCCTCGATCAAAGCCCGAAACCCGAAGGACAACATCAACGTCGCCAAGGGCCACCAGCTATACGTAGGCAGCAATGACTGCTAGCGCAATACGGACCTGTTCCCGAGAAGACCAGAAGGATCAGGCCCAAGTCAGCAGCCCCAATGGTTGCCCCGGCGTCCCCCACTCTGCTGCAATAACCGCGGGACCCACCAACCTTCTATGCATCATTGACTGAAGACCCAGAAACCTGGCTGTACACTTACGGAAGAATCGCCACATTCAACAGCTGGAACTCCGACGAAGCTGCGGTATGTGTACTTCGTTTTAGAAGGCGCCGCGAGAACATGCTTCTAGAATCGAGAGTCAACCCTGACAACATGGGACCTGTTCCGCAATGGCTTTTTGCAGACCTTTACGGCTGTCGTAGGCAAATAAAATGTCGAAGCTTTGCCAGAAGCCCGAGTTCAACTTCACAACGAGAGCATCACGATCTTCACTGAAGAGGTGACTCGCCGGTTGATACGCGTCGACCCCGACATGTCAGTAAAACAGTTCGCTTCTTGATAAGGGGTGTGAAGCAGGAGCTTTTCGTTGGATCGTCACTTATCCCGCCGAAGACAGTTGCTGAATTTGCTTCCGAGGCCACAACTATCGAGAAGGCACTCGAACTTAGGAGCAGATACTTCAACCGACGCACGCTCCTTAACAAACTACGCCGAAGTTCAGCCACTGAGCCCTGACGACGTGCGCGAGACTATCATAGTGGTCGTAGGATAGAAGCTTCTGAGGATTTTCCCAAGATGACAGCCTCAAGGTGGGTCCATCGTTGACGTCTTGCGAGAAGGAATCCAGTGGTCATTGGGACTTCCGGATGGGCAGCGGGAATTGCCAGAGGCCTAGCCTGATGTGATGACCTACGCCGTTGTCGCTCGACGTCGAAGTAACCGTGCGCGCCCTCGCCAGGGCGCCTTAACGAAGCGGTTCCGCCGTCCGCAGGCACCGCCGCCAGCTCGCCCACCCGTCCACCAGCGCAACTACCCAAGGAACACTGGCGCGTTCCTCACAACCGCCCGCTCTGCTACCTCTGCGAAGAAGCGGGCCACTTCTACCGCCCGTGCCCACACTACGAAATGGGATTACGAGGATTCGTTGTTAACGCGCCGCGACCACAGCTTCGTGGACGAACTCGCGACATCGACGCCTACCTCGTCGCCGCTCAGTGGAGCCCTCGATGACCATCCCGTTCGCCGTCACCACGCCGTTACCTGTTGCCGCAGCGCCGACTCACCACTGGCCCCACCCGTGGTTGGTCCGCAGGCCCGTATCCAGAAAACTAAGAGCAGCAACTGATGGAGGTGCCATTGCCGCACGTCGAAATTCCGAAGATCCTCCGCCGACGAAGACGACGGTTCAACGTCATTCTCGACGACGTAGCAACCATACACCGGCATCCCGACAGAGACTGGAAGACAAAAAGACACCGACGAAAGAATGTTTCACGAAGCGTCGTACCAGCCAAAGGTCAACGTGACGCAGCCGTAATACGATGCCAACACCTTACTGCTACGCCAGACAAAGAATCACCGACTTCGGCGTGCTTCTCGACGGCCACGAAGTCACTGCTTCTGCAAAGAGAGGAGCCGACTACTCCGTCATGAGTGGACCGTTCGCTGCCCAGTCGAAAAAAGTTAAAACTGTATGCGAAAGTCCTCAAATCTGGACGCCTGGAGGACACCTGATAGAACCGACTGGAATCTGCACGGCCAGAATTACTGTTCATAGCCGCACCTAACCTGGCACCTTTCTTATTCTCCAACAGTGTTTACGAGACATAACACTCGGCATGGACTTCCTGAACAAAGACAGTGCAGTCATCGACCTGAAGTTGAAGTCGATAATTCTATTCGAAGACCAAGCGATACCGCCGGAGAGCTCTCGTGATCACCATGCCTTGAGTGTACTCGAAGATCATCGGCACCCCGCATCGGTCCAGCATTGTCATTTCCGTCGGCACCGAAACACTTGCAGACGTAGGAGGTGTTATCGAGGGTGACCAACGTCTACTGCTCGAGTGTGAAATCTGCGTCGCAAGAGGGATCGCTCGACTGCACGGAGCAAAGCAAAAGTGATGCCGACAAATTTCAGCCAGAATTTCAAGCACAAGGGTATGACGATTGCACACATCGATGAAATTCTTGGAACCAGCATTACGTTAATCCTCTCAGATTCTGCTGCACCTAACTCAACGGCCATAGTTCCCGCACCAGACTTCGACATAAATCTAAGTCTCCCCATCAGTAAGCAGGAACTGCTTAAATCTCCTCTCCGACGACACAAAGACGGCTTTTCGATGTCGTCGAGGATTCGACAAACACCAGTTGCAAAGTACAACACAATAATTGAAGAGTGTGCTCGACCACTCCGCCAGAGCCCTTACCAAGTTACGACGCGAGAACGCGACGATATAAAACCACAAGTCTACGAAATGCTGCGCGGCGACATCATCCAGCCGTCAAAAAGCCCGTGTGCATGGCGTGTAGTCGTGGTGAAAAGGGGACGGAGCCTTTCGTTTCTGCATCTATTATTATTGGTTGAACAAGATTACGAAGGTTCGATTACGATAGCTCCTTCCACGGATGGACGACGCATTTGACGTACTCTGCAACGCTAAATACTTCTCGACGATGGATATCAAGACTGACTACTGTCACATAGAAGTCCACGAGCGGGATTGCGATAAGACTGCTTTCATCCGGCAAGATGGCCACTACGAGTGCAAGGTACCACTCGTAGCAGAATTCGAATGCCATTCGAATTCTGCTCGGCGCCTGCAACGTTCAAGCACGGGATAGACACGGTGTTAGCAGGATTAAACTGGCAGACATACCTAGTCTACTCGGATGACATCTTCGTTTTTCCTGCAAGTTTTGACGACCACTTCAGATGTCTTCAAAGAGTGCTAGAAACAATCAAGTTGCGCCGACTCACTTTTAAACAGCGAAAGTGTCACTTTGCGTACGAAAAGCTGTTTCTCCTACGACACGTAATCAACAGGTCTGGACTTCGCCCCGACCCGCAGAACACAGCTGCCATCGCAAAGTTCAAGCCGCCCGTCGACCAGACGGCATGTGCGCCTACTACAGGCACTTTGTCAACGACTTTTCACGCATTGCTGCACGAGGGACACATCTAAGTAAATGTGATGTCGAGTTCAAGTGGGAAACGCCGCAGGCCGACACATTTCAAAAACTCAAACGATGCATCGCTCAACGTCTCTACCGGTACTTGAGCACTTCGATGAAGACGCCGATACGGAAATCCAAATTGACGCCAGTAGCCTACACCTCGGTGGCGTCCTAGTGACGACTAGGACGTCATATGGACTTGAACGGGTGATATCTTACGCTGCCCGGTCACTGTCAAAAGTGGAAGGAAATTATTCTACAACTGAAAAGGAAAGCCTTGTCATCATATGGGCTGCAGCAAGACTTCGCCTTTATCTATATGGCAGACCGTTCAAAATCGTAAGCGACCATCACGTGTTGTGTTGGCTGGCGATATTAAAGGGCCCTTCAGGACGCCTGGCACGGTAGAGCCTCATACTACAATAATATGACGTCACAGTTATGTACAAGCCCGGACGAAAACACTGCAATGCCGACTGCCTGTATCACGCTCCCGTGGACCCGCCGAACAAAGATGACCAAGACGACGACGCCTTTTTAGGAAGAAAATAAGCACAAACGACTTTGCCAAGCAGCAGCGAGGATTCGGTGCGCTAAAAACCTTGCTGACTACTTGGAAGGCAAGGCCCACTTTGTTTAGAAGATGGTTAGGGGCGCATTGTCTTCGTTCTCCCGAAATGAAGTCCTGGGGGAAGAACTTTTCCCCAGCCCAAGCAAACTCGTTGTGCCTGCAGCACTCTAGTCAGAAGTCCTGCACGCCCTACGCGACGATCAGACAACAGGGCACCTCGGGTTTTTCCGTATACTCCCAAGAATACAAGAGCTGTGCCTGACCGCCGCCGTCGCCCGTAACGTCAACAGATGTCGTGACTGCCAACAATGCAAGACACCGCCAACGAGGCCAGTGGGATTGCTACAGCCGATCGACCGTCGTTGCCGACCGTTTCAGTAGATCGCGATGGATTTGTTGGGACCCTTTCTAACGTCAAGATCCGGAAATAAGTGGATCGTGGTGGCGACGGACTACCTCACCCGCTTCATTGAAACGAAAGCTCTGCCGCAAGGTAGTGCAGCAGAAGTGGCGAAATTCTTCGTTGAAGACATCCTTCTACGAGATAGTACCACAGAAGCCCTCGTCACCGACAGAGAAACGGCCTTTGCAGCAGAGCTCACCCAAGAGATTCTGAAATACAGACAGACAAGCCACCGGTGGACAACAGCCTACCACCTGCAGACGATGGTTCTTACGGAGCGGCTAGGCATGACCCTTGCCGGCGTGCTACATGTGTACGTCGATGTCGAGCACAAGACGTGGGATGCAGTCCTGCCGCACATAACCTTCGTATTTAACACTGCCATGCAATAAGCAACGCAAATCACGCCGTTCAAGTTGGTTCAAACGCCATGCTGCCGCATGTCACCTAAGTAGAAAATGTCGATGTCACCGCCTATATCCAGCGTACCGAAGAAGCCCGACAGCTCGCCGGCCTGCCCTTGAAGAACCAGCAGAGGACTGACACCCGACACTAGAACCTTCGACGACGCTACGTGGAATACCAAGCCGGGTACCATATATTGGTTTGGACTCACTGAGAAACTATTGCGACGCTATTTCGGACCATGCAAGATAATGCCACGTATTGGCGCACCACACTATGACGTCGTGCTAAACGGCATTTCGTGATCACAGAGGGCCGCACGCGATCTCAAGTGGTGCACGTGGTGCGTCTTGAGCCTTTTTCCGCCCGCTTACGAACTTTCTTATTTTGTTGTATCTTTACTACGGGTGTTTTTGTTCTCCTTCGTGCTTGTTTGCAGCATCGGTACGATGCTATTTAAGAGGGGGGGGGGGGGAGTATTGATACGTGCACTTGTTTTTCTGCCGTCGGGTGACCCCGTTTTATCGTCTGGCGGATGTTACCACTCAGAGCAAGACGCGCCTGCGTGTATCGGGAGTTTCTCAAGTGTTATGGATATTTATATCCCTTAGCTATTACCGCTGCACATTCTGTAATCTGATCGTATGCTAGACGCGAATTCTGTAGTATTTTCTTGAAGTCCCGCGGACACCCGCGATTACTCCGGAACCTTCGATGACTCGTGTATGAAAACCGACGCACTTGACCCAGAGAGTAGATTTCGACGATCCCCGAGTGTGTTCGTCGCTATCGTTATGCTTTGAGTGTTGCCTGTTTTTGTGGGCACAGGTTCGCCCAATAAAGAGTTAGTGTACCATTCACAGTGATGCTACTGCGTTCTTCGCCATCACTGCCATATGAAAATATGGGGGTGCAGTCCGAGAGAGCACATTCTTGCGTCGATCCAGGTGCCCTCCAGAATGTATGATGAATATCATTTTTGGAAGATTTTCGATTAACCTTGAAGACAAAAGTTAGTCAATGCACGGAACTGTGTCTAACAGGGAAAATTCAGGTGAAGGGGCATTGAGTCCGATATCAGCAATGCGAACAGCGCTCTTTTTCCGGATGCTCAAAACGTGAGCGTCGCACGCCCTCGTGCTGATTACTGCGGCTGTACTTCGCTTGTGTTATGTTTGTCCTCAAGTGCAATGAAATCTATAATGATTGGTTTTTATGTGATTTTATAAGTTATTAAGTTCCAATGAATAACATCGAATAATTTGGTATGAGGATGTCGGTCAGTTTGGACAAATGTGTGGGCGGAGGTCAGCCAGGCGTACCGACGAATCGCGCGTCAGATAGGAACAAATATTTATACGGGCAGTAGACATGGAAATAGACACAGACACACTAGGATAAATAGCCAGTAGATATAACTGGTTTGCCAGTAGATATAACTGGTTCCAGGTACTGCAGCACTCACAATTCCAACCGTAGCAGTTGATTACGAGCCGCAGCGGTAGCCTAGCTCAGCTGCCAGTTATTGGCACAGGGACGGGGGATGGGCCGCTGCCCTGTCCAGACACGTGAGTAATGGCGATGAACGCCGCAGGGCAGGCTGTCCGGGAGCGTCAGGAGCCGGGACGAAGCCCGACCACGGCAGGATCTGCCAGGTAGCAAAGCCTCCGGGTACTACGCTGCGAGCTGGGGCGAAGCACGGTTCAGAAGGGGTAAGACTCGGTGACGTCGGGACGTAGCCCAACGCTCGATCCGCAGTCTGCCAGCAAAAGCTTATGCTGTGCCGCACCGATCAGTCCGTCGGCCCCGTCGCTCACGCCTAACTCGCGCTTTTCGGCCCCGTACGTCGACACCTGAACTGATTTTGACGCCCTCGCACTTCAAACGTGATCCTTCTACCACAGTGAGTACCTTCCAAAATTTATTGATAGGAAAATTTGTTTTGGCTTCTCGCCGCTAATACGACGCAGTGTGGTATGGCTGGTCAATTCTTGTGGTACACACTGAACGTTTTAACACCCACCCTTCTTGGGGGAAAAGGGTGCTTTGTTTGTCGCTTTAGATTAACACCCTCATACTGAAAAGGTATGATACGGTATGGTATGGCAAAACATTAATGAAGTCCTGCTGATCGTGAGTCTTCACGAAGCGGGCCACTCCCACGTGGGAACCGGAAGGCCAACCCTCTCGACCGCATCGTGGGCCCACTGGATAGCCCAGAGTTGTTCAGCCAGAAAAGGGCTGCGGAGAATCGCCCCCTATCTGGCTGAGCTATTATCGATGATAGACTGAAAAGGTAAGGTCAACTTTATTAAAGATAAAGAAAACTTTCTTTTTTGTATGGTATGTATTTTACGCATAATCATGATGCTAGCTGGGAAAAGTAACCGGAAAATCGCGAGAAATAAACGTTAATTCTTATCATTATCAAGCGCTGGTGTCAGATATTTTGATGCCCACAGGGTGGTAAGAACGAACGCATTTTTCAACTCTTGCGTCTCTCATTGAAGGTGCAGTTGTGAGATCGCTGTCGCATTTTCTATTGCCTTACTGAAAAAGGGGGTTAGCCAATAAACAAACCAACAAAATTTGTTCTGCAAATCTAGCGTAACGGCGAAAAAAGAATGTGTAGCAGTTGAAGTCCGCACTAGGGGCTTCGTGCTGGCTTTGCAGTGGAATATTTCTGAGCACTGGAGATTATATGAAAATAAAGGAGCAGTTGGCAAGTTCGATGAAAGAAATGTTTCCTTCGATATTAAGGTCGCCTAGAATAGCGTAGGTACACTTTGCTTTATGGCACTGAAAAAGCAGGATTTATGGTTCATATTTGCAAAACAGGAGCTTCCTTGCTGCCGATGTCCAGTAAGACACATGCAAATAAATTGAGTATGTCTACACGGGCAATTAGCTAAAAACACGCGCAACAATATTTTGGCCAATATTAAGATACGATGCCATTTAAGTACACCTGATTCGAACTATAGGTACGACGTAATACATATTGTACCGGAATAAGCGCGTATACTGTATTTTGTTGTCTTATAGTGCCGCATTTGGACGATTCCAACCCGCACTTTTCATACTAATTCTAATCAAAATAAAAAATGAAACTGATTTTTACTTGAAAAGAAATTCAGAGCCATTCCACTCCATAAAGGTGGATGACCAGCGGAGGGGTGATGGTAATAATATGGGGATTATTATGTGATAATAAATGTGTTGATTGACAGTAAAAGACACATACCGCAATGAATTTCGTTTTTACACGATGTTGTTTTAATAAATTGCGTGCTCAATGCTTTTTTATTCCTACATTCTTCTGTTTGCTTTCTTGGATTTATTACTTGGTTCCTCTTGATACTATCACCCTCTGATCCCTGTGATATACGGCCAGTGGCTCTGCGGGGACACTGGGAAAGTCCTTGGCCAATGTAAGGTCTGTGCATGACCGACGACGCGTCGGGAGCACACTGATATTCGTGTAACGTTGAATGCCAAACCTTTCCAAGAAAAACGCGACGAACTACTATCCGTCTGGCGTAAACACGTCTATGTTGTAATCACCTACAATTACGATGAGAGGGTAATCGGTAGGGGTAATCAAACCAAAGCCGACCGCCAACCGTCGCCGCGCACATTCCCGCTTCTGTTCAGGATGGTGTTTTTCTTAAGCGCGCTGTTCTTCTGCAGCCCTCACAGAACGCGGCCCGCCCATTGCACGGGTAGAAGGGAACTTAGGTAAAGTTACGTGGTTTGCCTATAGAGCCCGTGACGTAAAACCGCAATGCATGCTAAACAGGGACCATGGTGTTTTTGCTTTCTGTATTACAGTATGTTTTTTATCAGAACACGTTTTGGCACTTCTCGCGATTAAACGCAGCTGGGGCATACCCGGCGATATGCTTTTGTATTATGATTTAGATCAGCTTTTGTATTTATGACATAATGCTTAAGTCTGTGTTGCGTGCTATAGTTTCAATACGGCACGTGTCGACTCAGGTTTCGTTACTTCATGTGTGCGGTAGAATCGGCAACATGTTATTTTTTACAACAAAGCTATACATGGCTGGCGGATCCTTCAGCGCAACCCCATGCTCATATGCGAAAAGAAAGAGAGAGAGAAATAGTGACGCGTGATTAGCCAACACTTTATAGCACAAGGCCTGTTTACTGCGATCCATGGCTTCAGGCTAACTCACCCGGAATGTCCATTGACAAGGCGGGTGTTATGAAAGCGGGGGCGTCAAAATCACTGTTGCCTACTCGGCAGCGTCCCCATTAGACTCTATGGCAATCTGGCCAGATAACATGATGTCATGGATCGGAGTGGAAAGGCCCTGTGCAATCTAGGTGGTGTCGGATTAGCTGCCACAGCAGTGACGTCGTCGCTTACGTGGCAGACGAGTGCACGCGCAGCAGTTACTCTCCGGCTCCCAAACGGGTAGGCCACGCGTCATGCGTACTTCTGAAGAGCAGGCAGCTTTCGATCAGCAACGCCGCGAGTAGAACCGGCAGCGAGCTCATCTACGCCGTGTCGATGCTGCAATCAGGGCACGAGAAATGTGTCATGCCGATGAGCGCAAGGAGCGACTGCGTACCGAGGATCCGGCAGCCTACCAGATTGTCGTTTAATGAACGGTCGGGATTAACCCAGTGATAAACACTGGGGCCGCGCGTTTTACCTTCGCTGGTTAACCATCTGTACGGAGTGCTTGAGCCGGGATTTTTTCGCTTGTCTTGTTTGCGCTAGTAACTATGTCGCAGCATCGGCCATGCGTGTTCAGCGACGGAATTTACTAGCCACTGAGCCTCCATGGTGAGTAGGTTTTTCTTAAGGTAAATTTACTCGTTATACACGCACCTTGGCCGCTCATGTTACCGAACAAAATATCAAACTAACGTGGTGGAAAAAATGAAATAAATGTAGCTATTATGAACGAAAAACTTTTCCAGTATTTGGCCATTTATATAACTGAGCATTACAAATGGTTGCGCTGTAGAATTGTGCAAATACTATACATCGAACACAACCTAGTAAAGCCATACACTGCAGATCGTCTTAGACATTCCCTTCACCATGAGATGGCAGCTGCTTTACACCGACTTTGAAGCCATCATAATGTTAAGCGACGTATTTTGGATGCATGCGTTTCTTTCTTTTTTTCCTTATTACTTCAAACATGGAAGGTCCAATACAATAAAGAGCACTTTGACATCACATGACGAAGAGGTTGTTAAAAAGGAAAGCCGCGTTCATGTTATGTTTATTCGAGCCTACCTACGTAGCCGAATATATTCCTTACAAAGTTTCTCTCGCGTCGCAGTTTTTTATGCGTAGACGCAACAGTTAAACTATATATATTTACGGAAGGTTCCAGGAGGACACATTTGTTGGTGTCTTTTCTTTCTTTCACACGAGTGATTTATTACCGTATAGATGGCCAGTCAGGAGCTGACAATGGGTTGGATCGCATACGGCAGGCATTGTCAGCTCCTGACTAAAAGCTCACCATTATCATTGAAAAGGAAGGTGTACAATCTGTGCACTTTACCAGGGCTGACACATGTGGCAGGAACTCGGAGGCTGACAAAGAAGCTTGAGAACAGGTTAAGGACCACGCAAATAGTGATGGAACGAAGAATGCTGGCATAACGTTAAGAGACAGAAACAGAACGCTTTGGATCAGAGAGCAAATGGGTATAGCCGATATTCTAATTGGCATTAAGAGAAAAAAATGGAGCTGGGCAAGTCATGTAATCTACAGGTTCGACAACCGTTGGACCACTAGGGTTACAAAATGGGTACCAAGAGAAGGGAAGCGCAGTCGACGACGGCGGAAGACTAAGTGGGGCGACAAAGTTAGGAAATTCGCGGGCGCTAGTTGAAATCGGTTCGCGCAGTACAGGGGTAATTGGAGATCGCGCAGGGAGAGACCTTCGTCCTGCAGTATACATAAAATATGATGATGATGATGATGATGTGTGTGTGTGTTTGTGTGTGAGATTAGAAATGCAAAATTATTATTACGCAGCATTGAACTATTAGAATCGAACAGTCATTATTCATAAGTACAAATATTTCGTCAATGTAGTTTCGAAATATTTAGGTATTGTAGACTGCGCTCAGTCAAACATAAAAAAGTGAACCAAAAGTGCTGTAATGCCCATGTGGCTATAGTAGCCATAAAATCTAAGATGTTCCTGTGTAAAGCAAGGTACGTCGCTCAGCTAGCCCTAATTTACTTGCCTTACCGTTACCACCGCGGAGGCTTAGCGGCTACGGTGCTGTGCTGTGCTCTTTGAGATGCATGACGCACCCACTGCAGGACATATTGGGGTAACCCGCACGTACGACCGCGTCCGCCGCCGATTCTATTGGCCTGGTCTCACTCACTCCGTCCGACGCAATGTTGCTGGCTGTAATCCCTTCCAGCGTCGGAAAACACCTCAGGTGCTACCTGCCGGTCATCTCCAGCCGATCACCGTCCCTGTGGAACCGTTCTTTGTTGTTGGATTAGACCTCCTCGGTCCCTTTCCCACGTCATCCTCTGGGAACAAATGGGTAGCCGTCGGAACTGATTGCGGCACGCGATACGCTATCACGCGGGCTGTCCCTACCAGTTGCGGCACTGACGTCACGGACTTTCTCCTGCGTGACATTCTCTTGCTTCATGGCGCGCCACGACAGCTGCTTACTGACCGTGGTCGAAACTTTCTCTCGAAAGTTATCGCCGACATTGTGCGTTTCTGCCCCATTCAACGCAACCTGACTACGTCATACTATCCTCAAACCAATGGCTTGACAGAGCGGTTAAACCATACTCTTACCGATATGCTGTCCAAGTACGTTTCCAAGGACCACCACGACAGTGGACATTGCCCTTACTTACGCAACATTTGCGTACAATTCTTCCCGGCACGACACCGCCGGATTTTCTCCATTTTATCTAATGTGCGTTCGCGAACCTACCTTGCCCCTAGACACGGCACTTCCTCCTGCTGCGATCTAAACAAGCGAGTATGCGCGTGACGCCATCGCCCTCGCCGACCGTGCACCCCAACTTGCCCGTGCTCGACTGACAGCCTGCACAAACCACTCAGCAGTGTCAGTACAACTCCGGCCATCGTGACGCACAGTTTTCGCCTCATGCGCTCGTGCTCCTGTGGTCGCCCTCTTGCCACGTCGGACTTTAAGAGAAGCTGCTTTCGCGATACACAGGGCCCTACCGGGTGTGTTGCTCCTTGCGTCAATGAGAAGACCCAGAATTTTAATTATCCCTACTCTGGCTATGACCCGTCCTGTGTTGTCTGTGATTTTATTTGGCAGAGTTTCTAAAGGCGCAAGATTTCTAACACCTTGTCTCCCCTGTCTAAAGAGCAGCAGCTCAGATTTACTAGGTCCAGTGCCTGATTCCAGTGCCCTTAAGGAAGGATTCAGCGGTGCCTACGGCTGCCTGTAGTGTCTGCTCTAGTGCTGCGAGTGACCCCCTGGGGACCCACACTATGATATCGTCAGCGTATATGGCGTGCCCCAAGCTCGGGATTTTGGTTAATTCCTCTGAGAGCCTGTGCATGGCAGTGATGAAGAGGAGTGGGGACAATACTGAACCTTGTGGTGTGCCGTTGTTG
The DNA here is from genome assembly GCF_050947875.1 of Dermacentor variabilis. NCBI lineage: Eukaryota > Metazoa > Arthropoda > Arachnida > Ixodida > Ixodidae > Dermacentor > Dermacentor variabilis. The sequence continues at coordinate 122,098,435 of NC_134573.1, forward strand.
CCTAAATTGTATGGAGCGCCTGTGACTATCCCGAGTTTGACCGAGCTGTCCGATTAGCTAGAAAGGACCTCACATAATCGTAAAAATTGCTTTCAAGGTTCAAGGTGGAGATTTCACGTAGGATATGTTTATGTGCCACCGTATCAAATGCTTTGATAAGATTCAGACCAAGGAGGCCCTTTACGCCCCTGCTAGGGTCGTCAATAATAGTACGTTTGATCATGAACATGGCGTCCTGTGTGGATAATGCGTTCCGAAAGCCTAAGATATTGTGCCTGAAAAGCTCCTGGTTTTCTATGTGTTCTATTATCCTGTTATGAATAGCATGTTCGGCTGCCTTGCCAATACAGGATGTAAGTGATATGGGCCTGAGGTTCTCCTTTGTTAGTGGTTTGTGGGGCTTCGGTATAAACGTCACCTTCGCCTCCTTCCATTCCGGTGGGAGGGTGCCGGATCTCCAGTGACTATTAATTTTGACCGTGATTATGACTATGGCATCATCGTCCAGGTTTCGCAAAAGTTTATTTGTGATGCCATTCGGACCCGGGGCAGATCTCCCATTTAAATTAATCATTACATGCCTTATCTAAGCTGCGTTGAAGTCACTGTCCAAGTCCGGTTACGATATTCCCGAGTAAAGTTCGCTTATTTCTTCTTCGTTCTCGTATTCAAATTTAAATGGCAGGTACATGTGTGCGAGGTTGTTTGCGACCTCTCTTGCTGTCCGCCCTATAGTTATCTGTTTATTGACGGGTCTGTTTATGGCGAGGTTTGTAGTACCTCTGGAGAGCTTGTCATTAAGTAGGCTCTTCAATAGATCCCATCTGCCTGCTCTGCGCAATCTGCCGTCTGTTTCTGAGCGTCTCTTTCTATTTGCGATTACCTTATTAAACACCTTGTAGGCAACGGACAGGAAGCTGGTCAGTCTATAATTTTTCAAATCTTTGGCGTCCCCTTTCTTATGGATTAGCATTAGGTTAGCGTTTTTCCATGATTCCGGTACGCTCGAAGTCTTGAGGAATTGTGTACACAGGGTAGCCAGTTTTTCTTGAACAATCTGCCCTCCATCCTTCTACAAATCTGCTGTTACCTGATCCTCCCCAGCTGCCTTCCCCTTTTGCATAGCTCCCAAGGATTTCTTTACTTTTTCCGACGTTACTTGTGGGATTTCAAATTCCTCTAGACTACACTATCTTACATTATCCTCGTGGGTGCCACTGGTAATGTATAAATCTCGATAGAACTCCTCAGCCACTTGAACTGTCTCATCCATATTAGTAATGATATTGCCGGCTTTGTGTCTTAACTCATACATCTAACTCTTGTCTATTCCTAGTTTCTTCTTCACTGCCTTTAGGCTTCCTCCGTTCCTGAGAGCATGTTCAATTCTATACATATTATACTTCCTTATCTCAGCTGTCTTACGCTTGTTGATAAGGTTGTAAAGTTCTGATAGTTCTGTTCCAGCTGTATGGTCAGAGGCTTTCATACATTGGCGTTTCTTCATCAAATCTTTCGTCTCCTGCGATAGCTTACTGGCATCCTGTCTAACGGAGTTACCACCGACTTCTATTGCACACTCCTTAATGATGCCTGTAAGATTGTCGTTCATATCTTCAACACTAAGGTCCTCTTCGTGAGGTAAAGGCAAGTATCTGTTCTCTAGCTTAATCCGGAATTGCTCTATTTTCCCTGTTACCGCTAACTCATTGATCGGCTCCTTATGTACCAGTTTCTTCCGTTCCCTCCTCAAGTCTAGGCTAATTCGAGTTCTTACCATCCTATGGTCACTGCGGCGCACCTGGCCGAGCCCGTGCACATCTTTTATGATGCAGGGTTAGCTCAGAGTATAAAGTCTATTTCATTTCTAGTCTCGCCATTCGGGCTCCTCCATGTCTACTTTCGGTTATCCCGCTTGCGGAAGAAGGTATTCATTATCCGCATATTATTCTGTTCTGCAAACTCTACTAATAACTCTCCTCTGCTATTCCTAGAGCCTACGCCATATTCCCCCAGACTTGTCTCCAGCCTGCTTCTTGCCTACCCTGGCAGTGAAGTCGCCCATCAGTATAGTGTATTTTGTTTTGACTTTACCCATACTTTATCCCTCTGTATACGCGCTCATATACAGAGGGATATCTAGCAGGTGACTCCGGGAACAATGCACACTAAAGGCTTGCTCAACTAGATAAACCAAAAATCAAAATCCGTTCCTCCTGCTTACATTTTGACTATGCTGGGTGTGGTGCGCAGGTCTGTGATATTTTTTGTTCAACAATGTACAGTTTAAGAATGTATTGGGCATTTACTAATGTCATGGAATAAGGGAGGTTCGGGCCCAGGTTTACTCACCAAGGAACGCATCAGCACCCGAGTGCATACAGAACACAGACTCTATATTAACAAAACAAAATATAAGCTTGACGGGAGGCATGTAGTTGAAGTTATAAACACACGTGCAGCCCTGCAGCTGCTAACTAAAGTGTTTGTCTTAAAATATTGTCACAGTCGGTAATGTGGGAAAAGGAGGACGATGATGGTGGCCTTGGAGACGACGAAGAAGAGTGTAGCATTAGCGCTGCTGTATGCTTGCTGGTTCAGCCATTAAAAGCCATCCGTAAATAGACGCACGCTTCTTCCTTCCCGTAACATCTTTGGTGGAGGTGCGGGGTAATCACTTGCGCAAGACGGAGCTCCGCAGCGGACGTAACCTGGCCGCCATGTCATTCGAAGGACAGCGGTCAACCGACGGTCATCCTGGCCGAGCCTCGCGACCCTGGCATGTTTCCCGGGATCGACAACGTTGACGTCGATGACTGGTTGCAGAATTACGAACGGGTCAGCGCACACAACAGGTGGGACAGCACGCTTATGCTGGCCAATATAATATTCTACCTCAAGAAAACGGCACGTGTCTGGTTCGAAACACACGAGGAAGAGACTACGAGTTGGGACCAGTGCAAGCAGAAGCTTAGAGATTTGTTCGGCAAGCCCGTCGGCCGCCAAGGTGCTGCGAAGAAGGACCTTGGGACCAGTGTACAGACGTCCACTGAATCTTACGTGGCGTATATCCAGGAGGTCCTCGCTCTTTGCCGCAAAGTGGATAACAATATGGCAGAGGCAGACAAGGTCAGCCATGTTTTAAAAGGCATCGCGATAGACGCGTTTAACCTGATTGTTTATAAGAACGTAACAACGGTCAATGAAATCATTAACGAATATCCCCGCTTTGAAGACGCGAAGAGTCGCCGCATAGTTCAACAGTTTACGCGTCTACCTAATACTGCAGCTTCATCGACGTGCGAAGACGTTTGTCCACCGCGTGAGCCCACCTCCTGCGAGAACGTCGTGCGTATTGTTCGGCGAGAAATCGAAGCAGCGTCTCCTGCCACGCCAGTGACGCAGTGCTTTGATGATTCCCGGCCGCTTGTGTCTCTCATTCAGTCGGTAATTCGCCAAGAACTTGTCAATGCGGGCCTTCCGTCCATCTGCTCCGCCAGCCGTCCTGACTTTGTTTCGTCTGCTGCCTCTGCCCCTGTTCACCGGAGCGAATACGGTCCATAACCGAGCTATCGCAACCCGGCCGAACGGTGCACACATGACGATAGACCCATCTGCTTTTACTGTGGACGTGTGGGCCACATCTCTCGCCACTGTCGAAGTTCCTGGCCATCCCACTCTCGACCAAGCTTTCCCGCCTACCGCCGCTCCCCACGAAATCCTCGCGCGCCATCACTCTCCACCGAGGTTGAAGACGCTCCTGACAACGCTCGAGCCACCGCGACCAGCCGCTCGCCATCACCACATAGTCGCCGCTCCCGTTCGCCCCACCTGCGTCGCTCTCCATCCCCAGCTTACCGTCGCCGCTCTCCGACAGGAAACTAACTGGGGCAGCTCCTGGAAGTGACGCTGCTCTAGAACCCCGGCCTGAAATTCTTCGGCAGACCCTGCCTACTATTCGGAACCTTCTGGACATGGACGTGGATGGTTTGCCCGTTACAGCCCTCATCGACACTGGTGCCCAAATTTCCATCATGAGTGCGGAACTTCGAACGCGCTTGAAGAAAGTACTGACTCCTCCTCCAACTCGACTGCTCCAGGTCGCCGACGGTGGAACTCCGGCTGTGCTTGGAATGCGTACTGCTCGAGTCAGTGTCGCCGGTCGCCACACGTCCGTTTTGTTTAGTGTGCTCGAACGTTTCCATCACAATGTTATCCTCGGACTCGACTTTTTGGCCGCCCATTCTGCTCTGATTGACTGTTCCGCAGGCGTTGTACAACTTGACCTACCACTACCTGTCCCCGTTGACCTTCCTGCTCAAGCACCAACTCAGCTTTGTTCCGCGGATTTCATACGCCTGCCATCTCTTGCAGCAACCTGCATCCCTGTCTTAGCCTGCCCACCTGCACCTGACGGAGACTAGGTCCTTACTCCCGCGACTTCAGTCCTGCTTTCTCACAATGTCTCCTTCTCGCACACCATCGTTTCTGTTGCAATCAGACATGTCTTCACATCCTAAATTTCGGACAGTGCCCAAAAGTACTTCCTCGAGGCATGTCTCTAGCCACGTTGTCACCGACGCACGAGTGCCACATTTCCGCTCTGTCTGTTGCGCTGTCTTCGACCAATGCTCATTCTGCGCCTTCTGCATCAGCCCCGACCGACGACTTTACGAAGATGATTGCACCGGACCTCTCGACCCAACAAGCCGCAGAGCTCCGTGGCCTCCTCGAGTCCTACTCCGACATTTTCGACCTGAACGATCGCCCTTTGTGTCAAACTACGGTCGTGAAGCATCCTATAAATACCGGCGATGCAGCACCTGTTCGCCGACGGACATACCGGGTGCCGCCTTCCGAGCGACAAGTTATCCAGAGCGAGGTTGACAAGATGCTTGCCAAAGGGATTATTGAACAGTCTTCCAGCCCGTCGGCGTCCCCTGTTGTTCTCGTCAAAAAAAAAGGATAACAGCTGGTGATTCTGCGTTGACTATCGTCATCTAAATAAGATCACCAAGAAATACGTATATGCACTTCCCCGCATTGACGATGCTCTGGATTATCTCCCCGGTGCCACTTATTTTTCATCTATAGACCTTCGCTCTGGATATTGGCAAATTGCCGTGGATGAAATGGACCGTGAAAAGACCGCATTTGTCACACCAGATGGCCTATATCAGTTCCGGGTAATGCCTTTTGGCTTGTGCAATGCCCCGGCGACCCTTGAACGGATGTTGGACATGCTCTTACGTGGTTTGAAATGGTCCATCTGTTTGTACTACTTGGATGACGTCATCGTATTCTCTTCAACTTTTGCGACGCATCTTTAAAGACTCATCTGTCCTTTATGTTTTTCGCACCGCTGGCTTACAGCTCAACTCGTCCAAGTGCCACTTCGGTCACTGCCAAATAACCATGCTTGGACACCTGGTCGATTCGTCAGGCATTCGCCCCGACCCCGCTAAAGTTCATGCTGTGCAGAATTTCCCCGTACTAGCTTGTGCCAAAGAAGTTCGCAGCTTTATTAGCCTTTGCTCGTACTTCAGCAGGTTTGTGGAAAATTTCGCCCATGTTGCCCGTCCTCTGACTGACCTCCTTAAGAAAGACGTTACTTTCTGTTGGGGCTCTGAACAGGCGTCTGCTTGCTCGCAGCTCATCACGCTGCTCACCACACCTCCTGTTCTCGCCCATTTTGACGCCTCCGCTCCGACAGAAATCCGCACTGACGCCAGTGGCTACGGCGCAGTTTTAGCTCAACGCCAATGTGGGCACGACCGCGTAATCGCCTACGCCAGCCACCTCCTCTCTCCCGCAGAGCGCAATTACTCGATTACTGAGCGCGAGTATTTCGCCCTCATTTGGGCAGTGGGCAAGTTCCGACCCTACATATATGGTCGACCATTTACAGTTACAACCAACCACCACGCCCTTTTTTGGCTTTCCTCCCTCAAGGATCTCACCGGACGCCTCAGTCGCTGGGCCCTGCGGCTACAGGAATACACATACACTGTGGTCTACAAGTCGGGTCGTCTACATCAGCACGCCGACTGCCTCTCTCGTCATCCCGTCGATGTACCGGACGGTTTAGTGGATGTCGCACCGATCTGCATTCTTTCTCTTTCTGCCTTGCAAGACATTGCCGCTGAACGACGCGATGAGTCGTTACGCCCCATCATCGAACGCCTGCTCTCAGATCCGTCTGACCCATCCCTTCACATGTTCGTACTACAAAATGACATCCTGTATCGCTGCAACATGCACCCCGACGGGCCCGAGCTCCTAACCGTCATTCCGTCTCATCTGCGACAGATTGTACTGCAGCAACTGCACGACGGTCCCACCGCTGGACACCTTGGCGTCACGCGAACCTATGACCGAATTCGGCAACGGTTTTTCTGGCCCCGTCTCCACCGCTCCGTCCGGCGCTATGTTGCCGCATGTGAGTCGCGTCAACGCCGGAAAAGACCAGCTGTGCTTCCCGCCGGACTGCTGCAGCCTTTGGATATACCGGCCGACCCTTTTTTCGCGTTGGCGTTGATCTTCTCGGACCATTCCGTATATCGAATGACGGAAATAGGTGACTTGCCGTCGCTACGGACTATACAACTGGCTATGCCATTACTAGAGCCCTACCGACCAGCTGTGCCACAGACGTCGCTGATTTCTTGCTTCACGACGTTATATTGCACCTTGGTGCACCTCATCAACTTCTCACCGATCGCGGCAGATACTTTCTTGCCAAAGTCATAGACGACCTACTTCGATCATGTGCTTCTAAACACAAACTTATTACCGCTTACCATTCTCAAACTAACGGTCTTGCTGAACGCCTGAACCGCACATTAACTGACATGTTAGCAATGCATGTTTCCTCCGCTCATCGCGACTGGGACATTGCTCTGCCATTTGTCACGTTCGCTCACAATTCCTCACGCCACGACACAGCTGGATATTCATTCTTCTATCTCCTGTTCGGCCGTGAGCCGACTTTGTGTTTCGAGACTTTCCTTTCGACCACACTCAACTTGCCGACAGAGTACACTCGGGATGCCATAACCACAGCGACCCAAGCACGCCAGATTGCCCGCATTCGTCTTTATGCTTCACAGACACGCCAGAAGTGCCGTTACGACCAGTGCCATCACGACGTGCACTACGAACCATGTGCTCTTGTGCTAGTTTGGTATCCAACTCGGCGTGTTGGTCTTTCGGAGAAATTCCTCTCGCGGTACTATGGCCCTTACCGCATCCTTCGCCAGGTGACCCCTGTCACATATGAAGTGTCTCCACTGGATGCCACGGTGCTTTCACCTCTCTCTGACATCATCCACGTCAGCCGCCTCAAACCCTACCTTTCTCAGACCGATGAGCCGCACCAATAAGGTGCTTTTTCCGACGGGCGTGATGTCACAGTCGGTAATGTGGGAAAAGGAAGACGATGATGGTGGCCTTGGAGACGACGAAGAAAAGCGTAGCATTATCGCTGCTCTACGCTTGCTGGCTCAGCCATTAAAAGCCATCCCTAAATAGACGCACGCTTCTTCCTTCCCGTAACAATATAAGTAGTCTCTCGCCGTGCATTCCTTTGTGTGGAGCCCGTTGACACGTCTATGCCGATTTAAGTCCCGAAAAATCGGCTGGCGTTTAGACGACGTCAGCGATGGGCCTCCCCACGGTATCACAGAGCGTGCAGTCCACGCAGCGACTGTAATGACAGCCACCACAGCCGACGTAGCCGCGTTAGCCGCGCAGTAGCCCCAGCTGCTGCTCTCGCCTCCGGCATCATGGCTGGTCGTTGCAGTGGCCCGGAAAAGCCACGTTGAATATCGCCTCGTGCGTGACGTAACCATATGCTCCTTAACATTCAAACACACAGCAGCAGTTAGTTTTTGCAGGACTGCTGGTGCTCGACGTACGCCACCAAATCTATAACGTTTTCTATGATAGAACGGCAACGCCTGAGACCAGCCATCGAATCTAGATATACCGGGGTAATGTTTGAGGTACCACTGTAGCCGTACTAGAACCATCCTATCTATTTGTTTTCCAATGCAGCTGGCAAGCACAATTGGTCGGTACGATCCAATGTCTACAGGCGACTTGCCAGGTTTGAGCAGTGGAGATAGGCGACTCGTCTTCCATTTCTGTGGAACCGTCCGTATCTGTCAAGAACTGTTTAACAAGTGCAGGAGCACTTTCCGAGCCTCTTCGCCAAGATTACATAAGGCGCAAAAGGTTGTAGCGCCGGGTCCTGGTGCTGATGAACGCTTGCATAAGGCAGCGGCAGCTTCGAGTTTGTCCATGGTGAAAGGACTGTCCATGCGGCGGTCACGTGAAATCTGTGAGTGGTCGAGCGTTGATGTTCTAGCGGATTTATTTTCGCCAGCTATCCTTCTGCAGAAGTCGTCAGCGACGTTAATCTCGGCATTGTTCATGAATGGCCAAAAAATTGAAAGGAGGGAGCTGCTGACAGGTTCCATGGAGACCACGAACAGTTCTACACAAATGAGACAAAGGTTTTCCTGGATCTAAAGACTCGCAGAATGACATCCATCCTTGCGATGCAAGTTAGTCTATGCGACGCTGAACTTTCTTTTGAGTTCAGGCCAACGTTAAGTCATGTACAAGCTTTTTACGACTATATCTTCACTCCGCACGCCGACGAATTGCACGAAGCTTCTCCTGCTCAATGTTGTATTCGGTAGATGTAGACATTCTCTGGAGGCGACAGGACAAGTCATCAGGACAGCCGTCTTCGACAACTGATTTGACCATCGGCCAGTCGATACATTGAGGGATGGCGGCCAACTTGGAGCCCGTCAGCCAATGAATCCTAAGATGAGTTGGTAGGTGGTCTTTTGCCCGTGTTTCAATATCCCAAAACCACCTGACCTATCTAGCGAAGAAGCATGAAACAAGGGAGAGGCCCAGGCAGCTACAGCAGACAGTTCCACGCAGAAAGCTGGAGCTTCCATGATTTAACAGAGTTCTTTTTTGGCGGCAAATTACACTTATATTCTGCCCCTCGAGTTTATCTTACATTTTCCCCAGAGATAGTGGTGCGCATTAAAATCTCCAGCCATCACCAAAGGCTGCGGAGTCGCTGTCCTGATTCACAGTAACCACTCGCAATCACGCCGACTTGAGGGCGCATGTTGACTCCGACTACTGGAGCAGTGAGCTTGCACGTCTTCGCTGTCAGACATACGCATTGGATTTTTTGTCGGGTGGCACTGGATGTTGGGCATACGTAAGATAACATCGTATGAAAACAAAGTTATTGCAACGTTCTCCGTGGCTGGCGGGCATGAATCACTCATACCCGGACAGACTGATGCTAGCTGATAGGGGCCCGCAGATGACGATGATGGGGAACTGATCCGTGAACACAAACTGTCGAAAGTCGCACATGCGTTACCTAAGTCCTGTGGCGTTCCACTGAAATATCGACGCGTTCTGGACCCCGTCACGAAACGATGGCTTCTTAAAACCCATCGTTTCAACCAAGAACTGCAAGTACTGGAAGTGTTCAGCACCTGTAGCGCGCTTTGCGCAGACGAAGATTTTATGTTAAGTTTAAGGCGAATGGCATTCATGAACGGCCTCAGATTGGTAATGACCTGGAGATCATCAGCCAGCGTCGCTTCAGCAGTTGCTGAAGCCGTCGAGGTCGGTACGTTTTGAGGTAACTTGGCTAGGCGTTGTGCCCTCGGCAGCTCAGGCCATTCTTCGGGACGGTCGAGCCGTCCCGCTTTGTTTGCTTTCCTTGTATTTGCCTTGGTTGTGCTATGCGCTGATGCAGCAATTCTTCTGACAGAAGATGACGTGTAACTGTCTGCAGCTGGCGTATTTTGTGAACGCTTTCGGTGTCAATGGTGACGTCGCCAAAGAGCTGCAGCAGCCTTTCGATGAGTGGGATTGTCCCGCACCATTAGGCTCAGGACCACGAGTTCCTTCCGCACCCGCGGACAATCCTTTGGTGAGGCCTTGTGAGTACCACTGCAATTAGGGCACTTTAGAACGTCTATACTGCAGGCGCCTGTTGAATAGAACTCAAAGCATCGCGGACGCACGACGTTGTACACGCTGACACCACAATGGAGGGGCTTCGATACGAATGGTCGTACTGGATGGCGGACAAGTCCTACTTTGACGTGGGAAGGAAGGCTGTCTCCTTCAACGAAAACCTTCACGTGGTGTGCGTTTCTCACATTGAGAACCCGCCTAATAATAGTGCCTTCTATCGTTGGTTTGATCAGTATCGGCAAATCGTCATTCGGTATGGCAACATCGACGTCATTATTGACACCCGTAGTACCATCGCCGCCTATAGGGATCATCGATCGCACCTTTACATTGTCGATCTGTTATATTACGTAGGCCTTATAGGGCGCTGCGGTGTAACGCGTCAGCTGCCAGGACATTTTTGCGCGAGTTTATTCTAACGTCTTTATTCTCATTTAGTGCGATTTTCCCGAGCAAAGAAGAGGGATCCTGCCAGTTTAGGAGCCGCAAGTTGGTCATCGGGTCAACGTGCATGAAGAGCAGCATGCGGCCAATGCTGCGGCGCACTCTTCATAGTAGAAGCACTTGCCGACGAAGATGCCTCCAGTAGTCTTCTTTTTGCTGATCTGCTCATCACTACTTTGAAGTCATTGTCCGGCGAGTAGACGCAGCCCGAGCATAGCGCAGTGGTCTTGTGGTCTGTATCACTTGACGCACTGCCACGTTTCATGGACGTTATTTGACCTAGCGAATGTGCACCAGGAAGGTCCTCGGAGATCTCTTCGTCCATTGTCGCAAGGCGGGAGCAGCAGCTCTGTGAAAAGCAGAGAAACAAAGCGAAAAAGCAGAGCCAAAAATACAAGCGTCAAGCCTTGTACAGTCTATATGTAGAACTCAATTAGTGGTCGTTCTATCTGCAAAGGTCGTTGACCAGTATCTTGTATTTTCTGAAAGCACACACTAACCGTGAACATCCTTGTAAAAAAATCGTAGACAATACTTGAACCACAGTTTTCCGCATCCTCCAACGATGAGAGAACCTTTCTCACTACGTGTAAGTAACCTCAGCGAAGCAATGGCTATAACACTTCTTGAAAACACTCTGCTGGGTCCAGCCAAGCCAGTAGTAGCGCCATGGCTGTGGCAGCTGACTGTCTTCAAGCAGTCTGTCAGGGCGCGCTCACAATGCTCCTTCCGAAGACTGCCCGAAGGTTAGGAAAGAATTTTCTGTGCTAAAACAAATTTTTAGGGAAAATTTAACCCACAAGGAAGCCGTTGAAATAGGGGGACGCAGATGACGTCACTGTAGGCGGCCCTCACGTAGGAATAGGACTGCTTCGAAAAATACGTTACCTATTCAAATAACGACATCGCCAACAGTTCCCAGCGCAGCAAACACTGACGCTAGACGGTAGAAAACTTCGAAACGTCTATTTTCAAATGAATGGTCATCGCTTCCATGTAGACATCCTATAGAAGAGCAATAGCAAGTGCAGCATCCAGTGCAGTAAGCTGCTACATCGGATGAAGTACGACATGGAGATCAGCAAGTGGCATAGCAACTGCGATCCTTAATGAATGTCATTCGCGTGTTGCTGAACAACATGCACACAACGCCAGCCAGAAGCGCACTGAAAGTACTGGGCACATTAAGTCCACTGCTGGCAGCCCTTGAGTAAACCATGCCTCACCAGCAACTATCTTTTCGGGAGGATGTCTAAAAAGCAGCAATTTTCTAGTGGAAGTCCCGGGGCCTCCGATTGCGCATCGCCGATTTCTGACAATTCGTGTACGCCAACAAGTTTCCAATCAGCATCATCAGCATCATGTGCTAGCCAAACTTATCGAACTCAATCAAGCTGTCCGGTTATGCACCATTTATGTCACCAACTATTGGTGAAAACATCAAGGTTATGGTGTTTATTCGCCATGACCTTACATTCTACCATGAGCCGTCTCATGACCATAACCAATACGTATGTTAACAGTAAAGAGCAAAAGACTTACCGTTACTGTTGTTGGTACCTACTTATCGCCATGAAGTAGATTTGATTACAGAAGAATACGAGACATCCTGTCAACATATCCTGCTCCATGGGTCATCATCGGAGGCTTCAACGCTTATCACACACGCTAGGGAACTACGAAAATCAACGCGAAAAGCACAGACTTGTCATCTTTCGCCGCCGACAGCGAACTCTGGGTTTTAAGCGACAGGAGTCCTACATTTCTACGCAGCTCCACATACAGGAGCTGTCTCGACTTGACTCACCTTCATCTCACGACGTCTCGTCAGGTGTGCTGGATGGTTCAAGTACATGAAAACGCACAGCAGTGACCATATTCCCCCGTATGTCAAGGTCACAGGACGTTCCTCTTCCAACTCAAATAGTACAATCCGAAGAGTGGTCTGGCTCAAATTTCATTCTATTGGGGAAAACCTCTGTCAGGGTGATTTACTACATAATTTGGAAGACACAATGAAGTCCACAGTGCAAGAAAATACGCGTACTATAATGTGCTCTTTGAAATTCCCTGAATTTGATATAGAATTAGAGCAGCTTTGAGCAATACGGCAAAGTGTCGAACGTAGATACCGACGCACGAAGTCAATGGACGATCTACGGAGCGCTAGGCGCCTACAAAAGAAGATAAAGTGCTGATTAGATAAACTGGAGTCACAACGCTGAACTTCTTTCTGTGTATCGCTAGACGATCGTTAGCTCTTATCGCAAATATGGAGAATGGTGCGAGTGCTTAGGACAGCACCCGCACAGCGGTCTCCATTCAAGGATCTCGCACTCTTCCAACAGCGACCAAATATTGATGTCGCAGAAAACTTCTGTGCCAGATTATCCCGGCAGCTCATAGTTTCGAACAACTTACCACATTCCATCAGCTTCCCGCCACCACGCGACCCCCACATAGATCTACCATTTTCCATACATGAACTCAAGGCGGCGCTAGCTTTGTGCAGACGTACGTCTTCACCAGGACCTGGCGGAATTTCTTACACAGCTCAGTGTCATCTGGGTGAGTGGGCAAGGAGTGTACTGCTTGAAATGATAAATGAATTCTGGCTAACACGCTTCCCCAAAGCTGAAAGACAAGTCGCGTAGTTCTGCTACTGAAGCCTGGCAAGTCTCCGTTGCAGCTTTCATCGTATCGCCCGATTGCATTGACTAGTGTGTGGGCATCATCATCATCATCATCATCATCATCATCATCATCATCATCAGCCTGGTTACGCCCACTGCAGGGCAAAGGCCTCTCCCATACTTCTCCAACCACCCAGGTCATGTGCTAATTGTGGCCATATTGTCCCTGCAAACTTCTTAACCTCATCCGCCCACCTAACTTTCTGCCGCCCTCTGCTACGCTTCCCTTCCCTTGGAATCCATTCCGTAACTCTTAACGACCACCGGTTCTCTTCCCTCCTCATTACGTGCCCTGCCCATGCCGATTTCTTTTTCTTGATTTCAACTAAGATATCATTAACTCGCATTTGTTCCCTCACCCAATCTGCTCTTTCTTATCCCTTAACGTTACACCTATCATTCTTCTTTCCATAGCTCGTTGCGTCGTCCTCAATTTAAGCAGAACCCTTTTCGTAAGCCTCCATGTTTCTTCCCCGTACGTGAGTACTGCTAAGACACAGCTGTTATAAACTTTTCTCTTGAGGGATAATGGCAACCTCCTGTTCATGATCTGAGAATGAAAGTGGTAGAAAGGATGATGCTCGGGAGCCTGGAGTGGTATTTGTAATACCACAACGTCTATCCAGAGTCCATGGTAAGCATCCAACGTTGCCGCTAACTGATTCATAACATCGTCGGCCTAGTTACCTACGTTCCGCACAAAAAAGCATGTAAACGTCATGCGCTTCTTTGTTGATCGATGTCAAAGAGGCGTACGACAACTTTACGCATGAAGCCATCTGACCGCCCTCGAAGAGGTAGGTCTAGGCGGTCGGATTTTTAGATGGATACACAACTATCTCTCTATGCGATCTTTCTTCATTAGCACCGGGGATGGCCACACTCCTATGCATTACACCTACTGTGGCGTCCCTTAGGTCCGCGCGCTGAGCCCTACGTTGTTAAGCCTCTCACTGATTTTTCTCCTTGATTGCCTTCCAAACACAGTTATCAATGTACGTGGACCACATATGCGTCTTGTGCCATGTACGCGTAAGCCCATAACATAATACAGTATACGTATCAATGGGCAAGTGATACTATTTCAACGGTCTTACAAATTCTTGAGTGTAATAATCCACTGAGGTACCTCACGGAGCCCGCATGCATTGTACATGAAAAAGCTGTTCACAGGCCCATCTGTCGCATTCTAAAGTTCTTTGCTGGAAAGACCTGGGGAATGTCCCTAAGCGGTATGCTGCCACTCCATAAGGTTTCTCGGCTTTTTGCAGTACAGATTGCCAGCATTGACTAACGCAAGCAAAACACGCCTACGTACTATTCAAAGCTTTCAGGCTGAGGCACTCAGGATTTCTCCATGTCTTCCTCGAGGTGTTTCGACGGCGGAAACCAAGCCACAGACCACCTCGTCAAGACCCACCTCACAGTTAAAGCACTCAGAGTGCACGTAAGGCACCTTGTCCGCATTCCTTGCCACTATCTAGCCTATCTGCCTGCGGAGAGACCGCGTGCCTCGTTTTGCCGAACGGTATCAGCACATCGTGAGGCTATACCAACTTTCTTCAGAACTACCGCGAGACCTTCAACTTCTCCTATGTGTCTCATTCAACCAAAGATCCACCTGACCATACCTGGCATCCGGAAAAAAAAAGGATATATCATCGGCAGCTCTTAAACAGATTACCTTACTCCTTTTAAAGGATCAAGTACCATTATTACGCCCATATATACACCGACGGCTCCGTCCTGCCGAAGAGCTCTACCGCAGCTGTCGTCATTCCAGCAAAAATCACCACTATCAAGTAGAAAACATCTCACTTGACAAAGTCGATGGCAGCAGAACTTGCAGCGCTTCTAGTCGCACTACACTTCCTTAATGATGAACTAACACTCTACTGGCCGATTTTCTGTAATTTGAAGGCGGCACTAAAATGTTTATTGTCAACCTTACGGCGTGGTCTGCACGAACAGTTGTTATTTGAAATCACAGAAGTGATACACCACCTGATGAGAAAGGGCATGACATAATTGTTCAGTGGCTACCAAGTCATTGTGGTATCATCGTCAATGAGCGTGCCGATCAAGCTGCCTGTTCAATTCATACAGAATACAACCTCCTGTCGATCCCTCTGTATAGGACAGATGCTGCAAGGATGTTCCGCCTACTTGTACGCCAATGCAGTAGATCAGAGTGGAATGAATGGCATTTATGCACGCTCGCTTATACACCCTGTATCCAACCTTAAGCCTCCGACTGCCACCGAGACTTCCCCGAAGATACGCATTTTTTTGCGTAGACTAGGGTCGGGCGTCGCGTTTACCAATGCCCACGCATTCCGCATGGGGATGGCCGACACCGCAGCATGTGGAGAATGCGACGACGAGGAAACAATTCATGTTCTATGCGAGTGCCCGCAGTACAGTGTGCAGAGCCGTTTTGCTGAGCCAGTTGGATGACCAGCCTCTATCGGAAGAAGGAATTTTACAGCATCGACGTGACATAACATCGCATCAGAAGGCCGTGCTAGAGCTACTGCGCTTTTTGAGATCGACCGGTTTGTGTGAATGCCTGTGATTGGAACGCGTTTTATGTTGCCGGTTTTTGATTTCTTCATTACTTTTTTTCTCTTTTTTTCATATCCCTCTTTTTTCTTTCCCTCTTTGTCGTCTTTACAACCCTTATATCTCCTACTCCCGTACAGGGTAGCAAACCGGAAACTCGCGTCTGGTTAACTTCGTAGCCTTCCCCCCTGTCTCTCGTAGTAGTTACTTAGAACGCCCAGGAAATTCACATAATGTCGCACTTCCACGAACTTCGGTGAAAGTACTCGTGCCCGGTAGTCTACAATGATGCTTGAAAGTCCCATGCTAGCGTTTCTTATTCTGCAGTGGGCATATCCTTCTCGGAATCGGGCTTTTTGCACCCAGAAACAAGCATATTTACGTACGAGGCCTGCGCACTCTTGTCGACTGCCCAACACATCAAGGAAATAAAACTACGGAAAGGAATAATATTTACAGATTCGTTAAGCGTCGTCAAATGCTTAATTTCACCATAAAAATAATACTTTTGTCTTTAGTGAACTTTTTTCAACCATCTTCCTTTTGTTCGCATCTCATCAACATATAATATGATGTGCCTGGCTACAGAGGCATCGAGGTAATATGTTTGGCGACCACCTCAGCAAATACAAAACAAAGTGATTCATCCAAAGCTGTCCCTGTGATATAGTTAAAACTTTCCTTCGCAACAAACCTAGGGACCATTGGCAGCGAACGTGAGACACTGAAACACAATGTAAATTTCACATCATTAAGCCAAACGACGGGAGCTCTCCACCACTAACGAAAATAAGGCAAACTGAGGTTCTTTCTTTGTCTTAGGATAGGCCACACCTGCGGCATTTACTCTTGCCTATTAACCGGTGAAGATCCTCCTGTCAGCGGTAAATGTGGTGAGAGAGAGAGAGAGAGAGAACAAACTATATGCTCCAGAGGTGGGCTTCTGTAGAGCGCCTGTGGATGGGTCCAGGACTGCAACGACTGTTGCGTTAAACCAGCCAAATCTGGTCATCCGGTTCCATGTGGACAGTGCAGTGCCCCACTGCTCCGGCCTGGCGTTGTGCATGATCAGTACTGCCTTTATATTTTGGCATCCCCGTGTTGTATGGCATACAAGTTATACAAACAAACAAGGGGATACAAAGCACCATACAAATACAATTAAGAATCAACATACCATCTACCATACGCGATGTAATTCCACTGTATATTGGACTATAATAAAGCTGACTGCTCCATGTGTAATTTCTTGTGGGGCGAGGGATATCGCATTCTGGCTCCCCTAAAGTTCAGCAAAACGTCCCTCTAGGAGTGGGTCACCGCTTCTGTACCCCTGGCCTCTGATCTCTCTCGGCTGGCGTGTCTCCGAGCTATGAGATCCGACCGGACATTCCCACCAATGCTCCATGCCCCGGGGTCCAAATTATCTGCTGTTTTTTCATGCTTTCGCCACCATCCTTCAGCCGGCATCTTGAAGGATGGTGGCTGAACTATATCACAGGGACAGCTTTGGATGAATCACTTTGTTTTGTATTTGCTGAGGTGGTCGCCAAACATATTACCTCGATGCCTCTGTAGCCAGGCACATCATATTATATGTTGATGAGATGCGAACAAAAGGAAGATGGTTGAAAAAAGTTCACTAAAGACAAAAGTATTATTTTTATGGTGAAATTAAGCATTTGACGACGCTTAACGAATCTGTAAATATTATTCCTTTCCGTAGTTTTATTTCCTTGATGTGTTGGGCAGTCGACAAGAGTGCGCAGGCCTCGTACGTAAATATGCTTGTTTCTGGGTGCAAAAAGCCCGATTCCGAGAAGGATATGCCCACTGCAGAATAAGAAACGCTAGCATGGGACTTTCAAGCATCATTGTAGACTACCGGGCACGAGTACTTTCACCGAAGTTCGTGGAAGTGCGACATTATGTGAATTTCCTGGGCGTTCTAAGTAACTACTACGAGAGACAGGGGGGAAGGCTACGAAGTTAACCAGACGCGAGTTTCCGGTTTGCTACCCTGTACGGGAGTAGGAGATATAAGGGTTGTAAAGACGACAAAGAGGGAAAGAAAAAAGAGGGATATGAAAAAAAGAGAAAAAAAGTAATGAAGAAATCAAAAACCGGCAACATAAAACGCGTTCCAATCACAGGCATTCACACAAACCGGTCGATCTCAAAAAGCGCAGTAGCTCTAGCACGGCCTTCTGATGCGATGTTATGTCACGTCGATGCTGTAAAATTCCTTCTTCCGATAGAGGCTGGTCATCCAACTGGCTCAGCAAAACGGCTCTGCACACTGTACTGCGGGCACTCGCATAGAACATGAATTGTTTCCTCGTCGTCGCATTCTCCACATGCTGCGGTGTCGGCCATCCCCATGCGGAATGCGTGGGCATTGGTAAACGCGACGCCCGACCCTAGTCTACGCAAAAAAATGCGTATCTTCGGGGAAGTCTCGGTGGCAGTCGGAGGCTTAAGGTTGGATACAGGGTGTATAAGCGAGCGTGCATAAATGCCATTCATTCCACTCTGATCTACTGCATTGGCGTACAAGTAGGCGGAACATCCTTGCAGCATCTGTCCTATACAGAGGGATCGACAGGAGGTTGTATTCTGTATGAATTGAACAGGCAGCTTGATCGGCACGCTCATTGACGATGATACCACAATGACTTGGTAGCCACTGAACAATTATGTCATGCCCTTTCTCATCAGGTGGTGTATCACTTCTGTGATTTCAAATAACAACTGTTCGTGCAGACCACGCCGTAAGGTTGACAATAAACATTTTAGTGCCGCCTTCAAATTACAGAAAATCGGCCAGTAGAGTGTTAGTTCATCATTAAGGAAGTGTAGTGCGACTAGAAGCGCTGCAAGTTCTGCTGCCATCGACTTTGTCAAGTGAGATGTTTTCTACTTGATAGTGGTGATTTTTGCTGGAATGACGACAGCTGCGGTAGAGCTCTTCGGCAGGACGGAGCCGTCGAAGATTAATCATCTTCACGACTTCAAACAGTTATAAAAAACACATTAATTGTTACTAATATACTACCTGAATTACCGCGTATACTAAATTTTATTATTTCGTAGCATACTTTGAAGACGAACCAGCATAGCCATCCACTCCTGGTTGTAATAAACATTTATTTCACGCGCGGTGGCGCCTAATTTTCAAACGATTTGGAATCCATCGTAGGCATGTATATTTAGGACTCACACGGCTCGATTGAACTTAACTATGGTGATCAATTTATTCCCTGCTCAGTCTTCCTGCCATCTTAATCTTTTTAAACAGCCGCCACATCTGTATCTTCAACACATTTTAGAAATAAATGTTGTCTAATGGCTTAATATTGAATAGAAATTATATTATTGTAGTGCAGTAGATGTGATATTAGTAAATGGGTACTACCAGTCCCTGCAAACTCGCCTGCTATTGCTGTGGGAATTCTTATAGTTGCTCAGCTCGATAAGAACTTTTTTCATTCCAATAAATCCATGGTTACAGAACTTCTCTTTACAAAGAAGGGATGTTTGCTGCCTTCTTCTCATTATAGAATGGTTTATCTTTTTGCCTCGATATACACTCGTTATTTTCGCTACATTTCATTAACCCTTGCAATTTTTAGTGATTCAATTAATACCTAACGCTGTCTTACGATCAGGCGGATAATAAAGGTTTGTCTTAGATACCGCATCGCTTGGGATGTCCCTTCTGTGCTAACATTGACGAATTGTTGAACAATGGGCACACAACTCCTTCGTAAGCATAATGTTGTCCAAAGCGGAAAATTTCGCTCCAATACACTCCAATGCACTACATGCTGCTCATTCCGCCGAGGCAACACCACACTTTCTTTATATCAGTAGTAATACTACTTCATTTCTTTTAAAACTTCTGTGCACGCTCCTAGTCAGAACATAAAAAAATTGCTTTGTCTTTAAGTTGACAAACAAATCAATGTAACCATGCTGAGCAACACGCAACAAAAATCGCTTCAGGGCACTGTGCCTTGAGAGAAGATATAGTCACGTTGTAGGGGGGGGGGGGGGAAGAACACTAGTAAAAACAGTGAATCAAGAATCTCCTTAATGGGCG
The DNA here is from genome assembly GCF_050947875.1 of Dermacentor variabilis. NCBI lineage: Eukaryota > Metazoa > Arthropoda > Arachnida > Ixodida > Ixodidae > Dermacentor > Dermacentor variabilis. The sequence continues at coordinate 122,118,262 of NC_134573.1, forward strand.
AACTTGTGGTCAGAAAATATTCACCGACGACTGCGGTACTCCTTAATGCGAAATTTTGGCACAGCTCTATGCGTGTTTTCATTTTGCTATATAATGGTTGGCGAAGACAACCTGTCAGTGCTGCACGTTTGCAAAGGGACCGAAGTGTGGCGCGACTGCCTCGCTAATTTGGAGATCCCGAGAGGCAGCGCGTGGATGCATTTCACAGCAGCCGCCATAGACAGGCCTTCCAGACGGCCTGTGCTACTCAGGCGCCATCTCGTAGTCATCTTCACCGCACTACGCTTTTCTTCTCACGCTTTCACCATATCCTCCTCCTCCGCTTTCCTCCTCGCGTCTTTCATCTCACGCTGTACTCCACGTTCGCTCTTTAGTCCTTCGCTGTGCTTGTTCGCTCGGTTACGCCAACGCTCGCCGATGGAACAGGCGCCTAATAGCTGCGCCGCTCTAATATATGTTAAATTCAAAACACGACAGCGGCGAGCACAGTCGATGGTCGTCGAACTTTTATGTGCGGATGAGTCGCGTCGCTTTTTATCACACAAGTCTATGAACATTCCAGCGTAATCACTGGCGCTCGCGTAAGTTCTAGAATGTACGCCAGCATTGCCGTCGCGCACCGAACACGTGGCGTGGTGACAATAGATAACAGAATCGATAGTATTCGAGAAACTTCCGCTACAGAAAGCCGACTTGCGCTCAACGATAACCTGTACCATTTGTTAGCTGGTGAAAAGTAGGCATCAGATAAAAATAAATAAGTAAGCCTGTCAATATAAGCAAATTAGAAAATAAAACCTATAATGTCATCTCCATTCGTTAAACTATTACAAGGGCCAAATTTACAGAAAGTTCTAATTCAATTTTTCGTTTCATATTGTAATACATTCTTTTCGGTTTTCTGTTTTGTTTTCTAGTTTCTGTTTTTGTGTAGCACAAGTGCACCAGTACTAATGCGTAGAGCTGTTCTGGAGCATTTCCATAAATTAAATAAAATCCAAGCTTTCCTCCGAAAGTCACAAGGAAAATAGACAACGCAGCAGCTTAACTTATAGCTTTCAAAAATAATTCTTCTGCCTTCTAGCATGTTTTACACATTGCCATTGAATTCGTAATGCTGATGAAGAAAGGAGAGATAAACGTCATCGTAAAATAAAACTTTCTGATTATTATATGCCAATCTGACTATTATTCTTACATTGTTACAAGGCACAGCGACGTAATCAAACTCCCCATCAGCTCCTGACAAATTGTCACATCAAGACCAGCAGGCCATCGGCAAGCTGCACTGACTGGTTGTTGCGCTTCATATGTTTTTTACTAACCTATAGACGTGGTCAGCTCGAAGCGCGCTTCCTATCTTAATGGTTTGCATAGGGTGCAGCATGGCTTGTCGTATGTAGAAATCCTTAAAACATTCGTAGGCATCCTTGGTGCAAAAAAAGTTACTGAAACATGCCCATAAGATATCTAGTCGACTTGTACCTGGTACATTTATATACTTATCGTGCATTTTAACGTGTGGACCTCAGTAGTGCTACTTTCTCTACTATCTTTTTCTCTCTCCAACAGTACCTCACCTCTCCATGCGCAGAGGAGCAAAAGCCATAGCGTCCGCTTGGCCTCACTTCATTTTCTTTCCCACTATCTCTCTCTCTCTAGTTAACGTAAAGCAGCGGCTGAGATCTTTGAACTTTTGCCAAGCTATCTGTCTTCTCATTTGTGCATCCTTTTTTTCCACTAACAAGGAACATGGCTTACGAATGCAAATAACGAATCGAATATTAATTGGATTGATGCGGCCTTCGAATTGAAAACTGACTATTCGAAAGTAGGAATACGTTTCGAATAGTCTTCAAATATAGAATAATTTCGAACTGGGCTTAAGGAAACGTAACGTTGCAGCAAAAGTACGGCAAGTTTTTTCTTCGCCGTCATACAGACATAAAGCATGACAAGTTAAACAGTGAACCAGAACACGTCGCTTAAGAATTTGAACGTTAACAAGTCAACTACAATCATTCACAAACCTTTAAGATCCATGGGTATCCGAACAAAGTACAAATTTGTTTCTAATGCTCAAGTTGTATTTTTATACGCAATGCTTCATAATAGGTAATGTGATTACAAGACTTCCAAACGCTAATAATGGTAGGGTGTGGACATTCTTTTGTAATAACGGCGAAAACAGCTGTTTGATATTCGAAAGGTATTCCACAAGGATTTGGAAAAGCTTGCACTTCCCTACGGCTCTATTATTCGCATCTGCTTTGGTTTGACAATTAACTTTGGCAAACCAGTAAATGTTATTTCGAAAAGGTCGTTTCTACATGCTTTCATGCTCGTTCTTTTCGCTTTGTTAAGAAGTTGATTTGTTGGAAGTCGTGAAACTCGTGGAGTGTGCTTTTCATAAAATTAAAACCATGCTATTTTGAATCAGCCCGCGTACAGTACTTGGTCAGGGCAAGTAACTTTATTGAGCAGCGAAGCAGGTTGATCTCGTTGATGTCCATCCATGGGGCTTTTACTTCGATATAAGTATATTGGTGCCTGCATAGATAGATAAAAGGCTTTATTTTACGGCAAACACAACTTAGCATCATACTCGTGGCCTACGTAGCACAATGTAAACAGCCATGCTAAAAGGAAACGGAAACCCTTGTGTGCCGAGTTCCTAACGAGCAGGTATTAAATTATTGGTTGATTCAATCAAATCCCAAACGTTCTAAAATTTAGTCGCCACATCTTCGTAATAGTTAAGCGCCATATGAGAGCAGGCAAGAAATAAATAATAATGCGCTAGAAGCACGGGAGTCTTGGTTTCCCTAAGTCACAACCACATAAAGCCAACACACCATGCCAAGACTGAAAGCATAGCAGGAATAACTTCTTTATTTAAGAGGGTTCTTGAAACTATTATTAGGGGTAGATTAAAGTGGACGCTGGGAGTGTGAGCTAGTGCCGCCACAGAAGACCTTACTGGCTGATGCGGAACATCCTTTCTTCCACAATGCATCCCGTGGTTTGATAGGATATTTTATATCCGCTCCCAAGGCCGTGAGTAATTTTGCTGGGTAACACTCTCGTCGTTAACTCCAGTACCCATACATAAGCATGAAACAAAGAGAACGGGAAGAGAGCGCCACGGTGTCCCAATTGTAAGAGCCTCAGCGCCCGTAATGCCAATACGTTTTCTTTTTCCCATTCCCCCTACGGCAAGTTCCTTTTTCGTCCACTTTCGTTCTCATGTATTGATAATTTACACGTTACACTTATTCAAACATGTTACTGGCGGAATACTTTCGTTGTTGTCAGTGTCTGCTGGCTTCATGTGGCAATAAAGTACTAGTAACCTATAAGACGCAAAAGAACAGAGGCATCAAAATTTAAAAAAACATGTCTTTAAATCGATGTGAAGTGTAGCTATAACACTGACACTTTTGCTATAACGTGCAGCAGAGAATACCGCTGGAAGACAACAAGCACTGGAAGAAAATGATGCAATAAACAGCAACGGAATGCACCACACATGGTGAAGAACCGGGGCAGAAATCATAGAATGAAGAAAAAAATGAAGGCCTAGTTGACAATTTCTCAAATAAGCACACAAAATATAAGTGAAATCAAAATGAAAAACTATGTAGTCGTCGAACAATTAAAGCTATAAAATTTTTACAATACTGTTGCCATAACCCAACATTAGCACCATCTGACGCTGCTCTGATGGTAAAAGCATGCTCTTTGCGGAAAGATGAAATTTCAACCGGCGGCTTCTTACAGTACCTAGGCATGTACATTCTAATTATGCTCTAAAGATTAGCCTACAACTGAAGTTTCAATTGGAGCATTTTAAGAAAAGTTGCTTATTACCTTTCAAATTTCTCGTGGTAATGTTTTTTTATTCAATACAAACTCAAAAATGCTTCCAGTCCTCGCAAGATGATCGTTTTGATTCATTTCCGTATTATAGCCAACGAAACTCTCACAACCTTAATCATGGAAGCTTACGAAAAATGATTTCATTTCAGCCATGAAATACTTATGGCCTCTCAACGTACCTCATGATGATACAAAAAACAGGTATATTCAGGTATTTGTAGTTCTTCCAGAACTAATTATGTGCGCTGTATTTCTTCGCACTACAGGTCGCATTTATAGTAAAATAATTAGTTGTTAGGTTACTAACAATCTATTATTATGCGATATACCTCCGCCATAAGTTGTACATACATTCCAACGCAGTGTGATTTTTCTGAAGAAATAATCACCATTAGGAAACGCTCAGAAATATAAATTTTCTTTTGATCATATAGGACAAATACATTGTTGTCCACTTCAGCAACACGTATCGTGCTAACAGACCATTTCCCTTCACTCCCCAGTAATATATGATGACAAAGATTGTCGGAGACTGAGGTTCTCACAAGTGGTACTACGGGTACATTGCGATAGAATGAGTTGTGTTACTTGTAGTTGCACGCCCATGCTTTTCGTTCGCTTATATTTTTTCACTTTTGTATGTGTGACGATTGCCAGCTATAGGCACGTTAAAAACTCCACTCATTATTCTCCAAAGTCATCAACTTTGGTAACGCTCAAGAACTAATTGGTCTATGGGCTTCGCTTTGCATGGGGGATCAGTAGGATGTCTAAGCATAATGATATCTTGCTCTTCAATGGCTTGCCGGCAATTTCCCCGTACGAACATTCCCTTTTAACGAATGTGCGGTAATTGATGTCGGCACTCCAAATGTGGCGTAAGCACGTCACGTGACACTCACGCTGCCAAGATGGCGAAGAAAACCTACTAGACGAAGTAAAATACTCACATGTAGGCTTCCCAAAAGTTCGCCTGCACGATTCGTTTGCTTGGCAGTATTCGTTCTGCGAGCAGGAGACAAATTCAGTTAATCATTTATTTGCCTATACTTTCTCTTCTTTAACCGCATGACGTATTTTAATAAAATGTATCACCTAGATTGCGACAAACAAGCAAGCGAGGACACAACAGACCCACATTCTACTACGACCTTGTCATGGCTCTCCTCTATATTTAGCGGCCCGCCAGGAACTTATTACGCTGTTAAAATTGTACAACCCATGAACAGTCCTGTGGTTCAATAAAGCATGTTTAAAGTAATAGTTAAAACACAGTGTATTACGTGCCGTTTAGGCAAAAAGTAACCATTGTATCAAACGGAATGCTACTAACAAGAGGTGCCTTCAAGATGTCCTGATTCTTCGACAACGATGCCGATACGAAACCATCACATTCCATCATTCCCCTGCGTACGGCCGTACTGCAGGGTCAGTTTTCTCACTGGGCAACACAGTGAGACATTCTGTGACTGAAGCATATCACCAAGTAACTGTCTGTTTAATCACCCACTAATATTGACCGTTATCTTATCAGAGATTCCAAATTTTACTGAAGGTTTAGAAACCTATTGATGAGTGGTCACCGGCATGCCTTGAAATTTAGAAGACTGTGCTTCGACGTGTATTTGGTTAGATTTCTAGTACCGCGAAGGTAGCATTGTGATGTATAGTTAATACACTCTCCTTAAACAGCGTGTACCTGTGTTATTTTATTTTTGTTTTCTAAAACTGGATAATTTTAAAATGATATGCTTAAAAATTCCACCCAAACCTATTCCCTAACACGTTCTTGCACACAGTTTTTCATTTCCTTTTTTTCTTTTACCAGCAATATGATAACGTTTGGTTTGCACGATGCCCAACATCACAATATTTCTGCTCTCCGATGCCACATTTCGATGCAACTCCACTAAAGCACTGCATGCAATAACACGTCGAATCGATGACCTAATTTATTTTCAGCAGCGGAAAATATATCGTGATATGCCTCGCTCTCTCGAAGGAAACAAACAAAATTTTTCGGCGTGCCATCGCTTGACAAACCCGTTCAGTAACGCACTCGACCCGGCCGCACCATGGTGTGGCCGCCGAATTACTCAGCATTACTCAGCCTATATTTTTACCTCTTGTCTACAGCGCTGTTTCAAACTAATGGAGCGGAGCTGTAGACAAGTCCTTAAAACAAAAATGCAAGGGGCGCCTAAGAACTTCTTATGGAATCTGAATGATAAAGCATTAATGCCGAGTTCAATGCCGCTGAGCGGTCCTTCGAGTTATGAACTCCTCGAGGGCAAGCGAGTAAGTTGAGAGGCTCCGTCAACGCCTTCTAGATAGCACTACGCCGGTGTACTTCGATCCGTGTCGTCATGCTACCTTGCTCGACTCTCACAGAATCAACGTGGACACTCCCTAGTAAGCTGCGGTGATTTTGGCGTCACCGTGTTCGCATCGCCCGGGTTGACAATGTAACTTTCGGTTGCAGTTGCATGATACCATAAAGCAGAGTGCAGAGGCCTCCTCTCTAGAGGGCGCTGGTTTAGCCCAATGACTGCCCAATGTCTACCAAGTGGTCGATTTAGGCCCCCCTGTCCTCCTTCAGGCCCTTGGATTCAGCGAGAGCAGTGGAAAAGTAAACATGTCCGCAATAGGGAGTATTAACACGCGATCGGAGGATTGATGGAATAAAAGTAGGGAAACGGCAATAAACGGAGACGTACAGAAGCACAGTCCGCAATAGGGGATCGGAAAATTTAGTTGGGGGAGTTCATAATGCTTTTTTTTTCTTTTTCATTGTTTAATCTAGGTGGGACATCAGGCAGTATAATCGCAAGAGCTTGGTGGCGCAACCCACCGCCCCGTTCCAAAGGGGACGCTCATAACATCCATCCATCCATCCATCCATCCATCCATCCATCCATCCATCCAACCAACACACTCGGCTGGTGAGCACGCGATGGTAGGTTTGAAAATCCCAGCCACAAACACAATTTTTTTCTAAGTTATTATGTTATATTATAGTTTGTATTTTCCATAGCTATTAATGAGGCGGGCTTAGAACACTGGTGACAGCTTGCGCGTACAAGGAACACGCAAATAACAGATTTCAAAGAGCGAGAGCCAGGGTGACGTGACATCATTGCAATGCCCTCTTCCCTCACGCTAGCACACCAGCGCGGCACTAGGAGGACCTTTCCGCCTGCTGCAGCGACTAAAAATGCAGCGACTAAACGTGTAACCCTTGATGTGGGAAAACAATGCATTTGGTTGCATGGCACTTAGGATGATAATAACATAATAGTATACATCATCGCTAGTTGTGTGTAATATATTCACACCGTTTTACTTTAGTGAAGCTGTGCTTCGCATGGGAGCAACTCCAGCATGTGGGTCGCGTCTCGATAATTCATTAGTAATTTGTTTCTTGAGTGCGATCTTTGCCCTTTGCTTTGTAATCGTGACTACATGAGTACGCCCTCCTTCTATCTTATTTGTACCACTGCTATGCGTTGGCAACACATCAATATCAGTTATTCATTAGTTTCCGATTTAGTGTGCTGAAAGCACCCCTAACAATAGGACGCTACATCTGCTTTTAGAATCTTGAACACAAATATACCTAAAGCTTCTGCCAGCTTATGAGCTCCTTCAAGATTAGCAAACGCACACCAAAATGCCTTCGGCATCAGAACTTCTCAACGAATATTTCCTTGCTGCAACGCTACTCTTGTTTATTAGAAGATTCTAAACAAAAGAATGTTTGTACTGCTTTTCTTTCGGGGCGACTAGCGTTGTACTCTGAGGAAGATGTCTGCTTCCGCGCGCCTCATGTGCTTTGTTTTCTAGCCCGTGCAAATGGCTCCAACGGTATTATCCTTCTAGGGCCTCCGGGATTTGCAGTTGGTGTGCCCCCAGATTTTGGGTGGCTTCAAAACTTCCATTGTGGCTGTAGTCAACAACCTGTGCTTTCCACAGGACTGTTCATACAACACAAAAAGCTTTACGGTGATATACAAATAAAACAGAAAAAAGCAGCTGCATTATTATTTGCTTGTAAGTCTCCATACAGTCAGTGATGTTTTTAGTACTAAATGTTTATTAAAAGAAAATTGTACTTACTCCACATTTCTTGTCTCGCGGATCTCCCCTTGACGCGAATCTTGAAGGTTTAGCCGGGGACCCCTCCGTCAGCATCACTGAGGGATGACTTGATAATTAGGTCTCCCATAGTGCCCAGCCCACGAATGCCAATAGAATCTTACATCATGTCAAAACGGAAAAGTGATTATCGATTTATAAATAATACAGTTCGTATCTTGACATATTGACTATTCTATCAGTCTTAGATACAAGTCGTTTGGCGTATTTTATTGCCACGACAACTGTAGTTAAGACTCCGCAGCGCAGTCTTCCAGCGGTAAGCGGACATCGCCCGCTATTTTCTGTTTAATTTCAAATAACCTTTTATTTTTGCAAAGCGTTAGGCAGCTCATTTTATTGTTATCGATGTTCTGGGCTCTTCATGTTTCTCGGAGAATATTCACAAACATGCATGAAGGAACACCGTCTAACGTCGCTGACTTAAAAACTTCCAGGCCAATGTCCAGATGGAAGGCTAATTCAGCTAAGAACTTACTGTATTTTAGCTTGACAAACATAACTTTCGAGGTGCGTATCCTCCAAACCTGTAACGGAACTTCAAAAAACTTCACCGCCTCGAAACCTACCTGCTGAGATAAGAAGGATAGCCAGTATCAGCACTGTTGTCTTCATTGTGGTATTCTCCGAGCTTGCAGGCGAGCGACGATACAAGACTTATCGACACAAGTGGGCTGGTCTATAGTCGACACAAAGATGGTTGCCTTACGTCCGCTCCTACTTATATAGGTACATTCTTAGAGAGAGAAACCATTCTGGCTGCCTTCCAGGCTACTTCCAGTATACGTAACTGCCACTTTTCAAGAGGTCTTTTCCCTTAACCTTGTTTACGAATGCTGGATAGACTGAACACGTAGCTGTGCTTACCGCGGCTGTTCGTAAGGCTCGCATCGCTTAGCGTGAAAAAGTAAGAGTAAGCGTTGAATGGCGTTGAGCCAGTTAATTGCGATGCGAGCAGCCATTTGTTTGGCGCAGTTCCTATAACTCTACGTAAAAATCGTGTGGCCTTGTGCTGCTTGTCGTGGCCGTACTTCGTGAGGACATGAGCTTGCCGTGAAGGGAAAGCCAAACTTTAATAATTATTTTATGGCAGATTAGCACGGCGATTATTATGTTTAATCGAACAATTGTGTCAAATGGCTGCAGAAAATAATTCTCAATATTTTTATACGAAACTTTATTTATCCTTGTTGCCGAACATTAGACGGGTCGTGGTAGGGATGGACCAGTTTTGTGGTAAACATTGAAGATTTTAACAACCTTATGGGTGCATAAGAGGTGGTTTTATTGTTTCTCACCACTAACACACTCACTTCCATATGCTTATTTAGAATCATTCACGGAGAGAAATAAAGCTTTTTCTGTCTTGTCATTTTGTGACGACTTGCAATTATGATACGTATTGTACTTAACGCCATAACTGCGTGAAATAAACGCTAATTGCTATTGCTGTCTGACTCTCGCGTCAGATAAATTTGTAGGCATCAAAAAGTCAGAAAGACTACAGATACACTACGTGTTCAGTGTATCCAGCATTCGTAAACAAGGTTAAGGGAAAATACCTCTTGAAAAGTGGCAGTTACGTATTCTGGAAGTAGCTTGGAAGGCAGCGAGAATGGTTTCTCTCTCTAAGAAGGTCCCTAAATAAGTAGGAGCCGACGTAAGGCAAACATCTTCTCCCAGTTTAGGCGAAGTCTTTTCCCGCTATCGTGTAAAATATTTTTTATTGCCTTACGGGTAAAGCGTATAACTGTTGAAAAAACTTTGCCATTCAAGAACTTCATTCAAGCACAGTCCTACCTCACATGGGGTCCTGCTTTTCTCGCTATCCTGTGTGAAACATTGCTTGGAAACTCAGCGAATTTGGTAACCTCGGATTCCTGAAGTTGCAAGACATCGTTTGACACCAGCCACGACGCCGTGGGTAGATCTTTACTGGAATAATCGAACCGTGAACATTCTGTGACCGTACGCTCCAAGATAACCCTAACGCCGGGGCACCCGCGGCGTGAGCGGGAATACAGGGGCTCGCGCCTACAGGCCCACGGTGCACGCGCACGGCGCTCTCGCAGTAGGAGTGAATCACGCTGAACCACCATCTGAGGCGAAGCACGCAGGCTTTTCTGGAAACACAGATGGCGAACGCTTTACAAGAAGAGGCGACAACGGCGCGAATGGAGGTGACCGGGGCTAACTCAGATACCATACCACAGTGGACATACGACGCGAATAGCGGCAAAACGATGGGTAAAGCCCACATCGAGTGGCTAGAAGTTGGTTTTAAAGGCAGATCAGCAAAAGAAGACAATAAATCCACCGAGGAAAGAGCCATGAAAGTCCTGAAAGCAGACCCCAAACCTCAAGCACAACCAATGCCGTAGCGTCAGCGCATTCTGAGGATGCGACCCTTCCCTACTGACGACTTCAAGATCATCTTCCACCCTCAAGCAGGACTTGACCACTCGAAGCACACACTAATCGTCGTGACACATGCCATCGGAAGCTCCAGTGGTTTGGTCCAGCAAGGCTTTCACGATAATGTCCGAGTACAAGTGAAGAAACTAGAGAATGTGATCAACGCGGGCACGGCAAGTACGGAACGAGCTTCCAAACGGCAGCATATCAACACAATACAACTCGGCGGAACCGTCTATCAAGTAAATCCCCACATTCTACACCCAGACGATGTGTGCCGCGGAGTGATATACGGCCTCGAACCGGGTACAAGTCCCGCGGAGATTGTTTCCAGCCTTCCAGTGGACTCAAGATACACGGTTCTCGGCGCGCGCATGCTAGGATCTTCAACAGCCGCGGTTATCACCTTCGACGGACAGCACGTCCCTTATTACGTAACGTACCAGAGCGGTGACTACAGATGCAAGCCCTACCGAAAATCCGTCCAATACTGCAGAATATGCGGCACCATCGGACACCTACAGATATCTGTCCTCAGCCAAGAGCCAACTTTCGTTACACATGCGTGCGCGATGGGGTCACGAAAGAACACGATTCTCACCCGAGATGCAAGATTTGCGGCGGAGACCACGAAACGGCAGGCAAGGAATGAAAGAAGAAACTCCGTAAGAAGACCAAGTAAGAAGACAGCAGCTTGACAACGCTCGGGCCCGAGAGAATCACTGGAGCTCGAGCACCGAAGACTTCCCCGCGCTGGTTACAATCTCGGACAGCTCACGGGGGCCCTCGCCTCGACAAAGCCCTGGCCTTAGACGCTCTCACTCTATCCTAAGATCGCGCTCTACATCCCGCTCTCGGTCACGGTCTCGCTCCGTTAGGCGAATCACTTACGTCGCCGCGGCGAACGGAAGCAACGCCTCGAATCGCTCACGCAAGCCGGGCAGTTCGGGCGAGACAGCGATGATACGGACTCACGAACAGAAAGTACAGGATCTACATAGGACGATACAACAATCGGTAGCCGAGTGGAACACGCCAGAACTCGAGAAAAGAGTAGCCTAGAGAGTAGAAGAAAGCATACTAAAACAGGTTGAAGCCAGAATGATGAAGTGGGTAGACGACCAGCTGTAAGCACATTAAGCGAAGATTCTCGCCCTTGTTGAAAGACACCTTCAAGTCTTCGAGGAAGCTCTCACTACAAAACTTCTCGCATCAGCAGAGAACCATACAGGCCGTGATAGCTAAAACTATGGAAAAGGTAGAGCCACTAGAACCCGTACGCTCACCACACTGGACGCCAAACTGGATGGCTTCATGGCACAACAACACAACTTCATGACAAATGCTTACAAGAATTTAGTGGCTCATGAACATTTGGCGGAGCAGTTAGGAACCAAATGCATAGGAAGAGACAGTACGAGTGGAATCCGCGGATGATTCTAGATTGGCCACTACAAACAACCTACACCAGGTGTAGGACAACCACCATCATGGTGGCTCCCAAACGTAGACATACCGAGCCGCTTCCCACCCTCGGCATTTTGCACTGGAATTGCAGATCCTATATGCCCCGCTCGGCCAACCTGCAAGAATATCTCAAAGCAAACAATTCTGACATAATAGCGTTACAGGTAACCGACACCAAGAAAATAACCTGGCACCTCCCTGGCTACAACACTATGGAACAAACGGCCCGCACCGCAATTCTTGTAAAGACGATACTAACCACACAGCCTCGCGAAATTGAAGACACTGAAATCGAACACACCATAGTGGAGGTGTTGCCGACTCACAAGAATCAACAGAGCCTATACTTGGCCAATTTCTACAGCCCGCCGCGGGAGCAGCTACTCCACTACGAACACTTCGTCCGGCACCTTCGCAAGAACGCTAACGGCAACCGGCTTGTTGTCGCAGGGGACTTTAGCGCCCCACACGCGCCCAGGGGCTACCCCAATACCATCAAGAAAGGGGCACGGGTTCACGATGCCACACAGCAGCACGGTCTTACGTGATGCAATGACCTGCTCCAATCCACCCGAGTGGGCAACAGCGTGTCGAACGAGACCAATCCTAATCTCACGTTCACTCGAGACGTGCGAAAAGCCACGTGGACCCGACTCCCGGACACGATAGGGAGCGATCACCATATATTTCAAATCGAGGTTGAACAATCTCACCAAGCGCCTGAGACAGGAAAGGCGCGACTCACTGACTGGAACAAATATAGGAAGGAGCTTGACCACGTTTCGGACATCAAAGAAATTGAAGCTTGGCTAAACGGCATCGTAGGTGCGGCTGACGGCCACACGAGGACATTTCAACTAGACGAGGAGAATCCGGTGCTTGATTATAACCTACTGCACTTTTGGGAGGGTCGGCGATCGCTCCTCAAATGATGGCAACGCCAAAAGCTCTACCGCAAGCTCCAGCGCCGAATTGCCCTATTAAGCATGCAGGCATAGGAGTATGCTGAACAGCTAGCGAATCAGTACTGGCGATCCTTCTGCGACCAGCTTCAAGGGACCCTCAGCACAAAGAAGACTTCTCATATACTTGGGGCCCTGGTTGACGACACCCACACCAAATCCAACAAAGTATACCATTCGCCGGCTAATCCACAACTATGGTGGCGTTGAGGATCAGCTATACTCCAAGAACATCAGACGAAGCTACACGGCTGAGCTAACCTGCAAACCACTGCCACCCAGCTTTCCACCCCCAGTGGAGTACCAAGGAGCGCCGAAAGAAGACCTAGATCGGCCTTTCACACAGGCAGAGTTACAGGCGGCCCTCTCTAGGCTAACAAGCAATACGAGCCCGGGCAAAAACAGTCACTGACAAGCACCTTCGACAGCTACCCCCCCGGGCGTTGACGGCTGTCCTTCGGTACTATAATGACTGCTGGATTAAGGGCGAGCTACCAACAGCCTGGAAACACTCTGAGGTAACCATAGTACCCAAGCCAAACGAACCCATCTTCATCGCAAATCTCTGCCCCACCTCCCTTACATCCTGCGCCGGGAAACTGTTTGAACACATGGTCAAGGAGCGGCTCATCACATATCTCGAGGAAAACGATCGCTATCCGCACACCATGTTAGGCTTCTGCCAGATGCTCTCCGCGCAGGACGTCCTCTTCCAGCTAAAGGAAGATATTTTTGACCATTTGATCAAACACAGCAAGTCTTCCATTCCAGCTCTAGACGTATAGGGCGCCTTTGATAACGTGTGTCATGAAGCCATTTCCGTACCCTAGACGATATCCGCTGAGGTGCCAAAACATACGCCTACATGCGCGCTTTTCTCACCAACCGTACGGCCATGATGGGGATTGCCGATCTCCGAAGCAAGACATTTGACCTACCTAACAGGGGCACGCCGCAAGGTTCCGTAGTCTCGCCACTCCTCTTCAGCGTGGCCCTCCTCAAACTTCCCCGCCTCCTAGACACCGTCCCAGGGATATTCCATGCTCTATATGCAGACAATATCACACTGTGGACGAGGGGCGCGAGCACGGGCGAACAGGAGTCCCGTCTTCAGGAGGCGGTCAACATCATCGAACCCCCGCAGGGGCGTCTGCGCAAGCAGGCGTTTGGTGTGTTGCGACACCACGTACCCGAGCACACGAGGGTTGGACCCTCCCGCGTGTAGCCGTGCGCGGCTTAGCCGTGTCCGGGGAAAGGGGGATCCTGGGGGTTGAGCCGATGCCGGGTGTTTGGACCTTTAAGGCCCCCCGGCGGAGGCAACACACCTCTTTGGCCTCTGCTTCACGTAGACGGCACCCCCGGACTGACCCACCCGGGGGAAATCGGTAGTTGCCTTTTCCTGTCTCTCTCTCCCTATTACCTTCGTCTTTCCCTTACTTTCCGCCTTTCCTGTCTCCTTCTCATTTCTTTATTACTTCCGACCTTCCTGGCAGCAAGGGTTAACCTTGTGTGAGTAGCCAACCTTGGTTATGTCATATTGGGTTATAGTGGCAACGTACAGCTGGCGTTTGCAGGCCCTGTTTTTCAGGCCCTGCAGCGTCCCCTTGTTGGACTCCATGGTGGGTGGCTGGCGTTGCTGCCGAAAACTACGCGTCCACACATGGCTACTTCCTTCCCTTCACTACCTGATCGCCCTCAGAAAAGAGGGCGCACCGATGAAGTCTTTCAATTTTTTGGCCGCCAAAAAGAATCGTTCCCGCGTTTCCATGTTATCCATTCTGCAAAACCAGATAAACCAGTAACTCACCCTTCCTTGTTTCGAAGTCATTGACTGAAGCCTTCGGTCCTGGATATAAGGCGTCGAGGATGGCAAGCGGGGATCTCCTCTTGGAGCTCCGCGATCAAAAACAATATGAAAAATTGTCAACACTAGTGTCATTTGGGGAAACCCAGATAATTATAACCCCGCACCGCACGATGAACACCACCCGTGGTGTTGTCTCTGACGATGACTTGATGGAGCTCACTGAGGCTGAACTCTTGGAGGGCTTCAGTGACCAGAATGTTATAAATGTTAAACGAATTAAGATGAGGCGAGATGGAAAAGAGATCAAGACGAAACACCTGATACTCACTTTCGGCTCAAGTGTCCTTCCCGAGTCCATCGAGGCTGGTTATATCAAACTTCGTGTTCGACCATACGTTCCCTATCCTCTGAGATGCTTTAAGTGCCAACGTTTCGGCCACGGTTCCCAGAACTGTCGAGGCCGGCTGACTTGTGCCAAGTGCAGTGACAATGAACATTCCTCCGAAACGTGCCAGAACACCCCACATTGTGTCAACTGTGATGGCGAGCATGCCGCATACTCGCGCGCCTGCCCGTCCTGGAAAAAAGAAAAAGAAATTGTGACCATAAAAGTAAAAGAAAATATCACTTTCAAAGAGGCACGGAGGCGGGTGTCATACCTGTCTAAGAGCAGCTTTGCCGATATGGCGCGTAAGGGGGCAGCGTCACAACGGCCTCCGGCGGCTGTCCGACCCACAAGCAGTGAGTCGGCAGTTACGCCATCTGCCCCCGCGGCGGTCGCAGCTAGCGCTGCTCCGTCAACACAGCAGGGGGGACCATCGACCCCGAAGGTGGGCGCAGCTGAAGGTGCCCCAACCTCCCCGGCCCCTCCCAGCGCTGGCAACAGCCGGCGCAGCCATATCCCGCAGGGTGCCCCATCGACCTCCGGGCTGGTGGGCGCAGGGGTCTTGCCCTCCAAGGCGGGACCCTCTCTGAAAACTTCCCGCTCGCAAGAGCACGTGTCCGGCGCCTCACAAGAGGCAATGGACACTACACCCATCCTCAAGGCGCACCAAGCGCCTAAGGAGCGGCGAGGCTCCCTCGAACGCTCCAGAAAGAACAAAATCCCTATTACAGGGCCTCGAAAGGGTTCTGTAATCTAAGGCATCCCGTCCGTTTCCGTAAACACAGCACCAATTTATTTTAAATATGGATACCCAAATCATTCAATGGAACATTAGAGGTCTCCTTACAAACCTTGATGATTTGCAAGAACTCATCCACAAACATAATCCAAAAGTGCTGTGTTTACAGGAAACACACTTAAAATCCAGACACGCAAACTTTCTCCGTACGTATGTTACGTTTCGCAAAGATCGCGATGATGCCATCGCATCATCGGGTGGTGTTCCGATTCTCACACATAAAAGTATAGCATGTCAACCTTTACAGCTTCGAACGACCCTTGAAGCAGTGGCCGTGCGAGTTGTTCTGCTAAACAAACTCATCACTATTTGCTCACTTTATATACCCCCGCATTACAAATTAACTAAACATGAATTTCAGTCCTTTATAGATGAACTGCCAGAACCCTATGTTGTTCTTGGCGACTTCAATGCGCACAGCTCCCTGTGGGGCGACTCTCGTATAGATGCGCGAGGTCGTCTTGTTGAACAGTTGCTTTTTTCTTGTGGTGCGTGCCTTTTGAATAAGAAGGAACCCACATATTACTCTCTAGCAAACAGAACCTTTTCTTCAATCGATCTCAGCATAGTTTCTCCTTCTATTCTGCCTGAACTTGAATGGGAAGTTACAAAGAACCCTTACGGAAGCGATCACTTCCCCATACTACTAAGAACTCCTCAAGAAAACGAATATCCACCACAGGCAGCTCGGTGGAAGATTGAGACAGCTGATTGGGACAAATTTCGAACTCTTACTGGTATCGCATGGCATAACATCTCGTTAGAAATTGATGCTGCTGTGGAGTATTTTACAGCCTTTATAATAGATGCCGCATCTAAATGCATATCACAAGTAAATGGCCTCTCGTGCAAACGGCGCGTCCCGTGGTGGACCGACGATTGTAGGATCGCACGTAAAAAACAGAACAAAGCGTGGGGTTTGCTACGCGCTTCTCCCACTGCAGAAAATCTTATCAACTTTAAAAAAATAAAATCCGAAGGCAGGCGAACCCGCCGACAGGCTAGAAGAGAAAGCTGGCAGAACTTTTTATCGGGCATCAACTCGTACACAGATGAGGCGAAAGTCTGGAACAGGGTTAGTAGGATAAGAGGGCGACAAACATACTCCCTCCCTTTGGTAAACACACAAGGCGAAACTCTGCAAGACCAGGCAGATTCACTTGGGGAGCACTTTGAGCGTGTGTCGAGCTCAATCAATTATTCCCAGTCCTTTCTTAAATATAAAGAAATAATAGAACGTAAGCCAATCATACGAAAATCCAGGCAGAATGAACCGTATAACCGGCCTTTCAGTATTGCCGAGTTGAAAGCTGCCTTGAACACATGCAAAAGCACTGCACCGGGACCTGACAGAGTCATGTATGACATGATCAGAAACCTACATACTGACACACAAGTTACACTACTTACACTATTCAACACTATTTGGGCTTCCGGATACCTCCCATCCACATGGAAAGAAGCGATTGTAGTCCCTGTTCTGAAGCACGGAAAAGACCCCTCCTTGGCGGCAAGTTACCGTCCGATAGCTCTAACTAATTGTCTGTGTAAGCTTTTTGAAAAAATGGTAAATCGCAGACTTATACATTTCCTCGAGGTCAACAATGTGCTCGATCCTTATCAGTGTGGATTCCGAGAAGGGCGGTCGACGACCGATCATCTTGTGCGCATGGAAGAAAATATCCGCGATGCCTTTATACATAAACAGTCTTTCCTATCGATATTCCTCGATATGGAGAAGGCATATGACACGGCATGGCGTTACGGTATCTTGCGAGACCTGTCGGAAATTGGCATCCGTGGAAATATGCTGAACACAATTGAAAGCTATTTGTCAAATCGTACCTTCCGAGTAAAAGTCGGCAATGCACTGTCATGTCCCTTTACGCAGGAAACTGGAGTACCCCAGGG
Organism: Dermacentor variabilis; assembly: GCF_050947875.1. Classification (NCBI taxonomy): domain Eukaryota; kingdom Metazoa; phylum Arthropoda; class Arachnida; order Ixodida; family Ixodidae; genus Dermacentor; species Dermacentor variabilis. Next base: position 122,136,042 of record NC_134573.1, read on the forward strand.
AGGCGTGCTCAGCTGCACTCTCTTTATCGTTAAGATGAACACGCTACGTGCTTCACTACCACCTGCCATTTTTTATTCCGTATACGTAGACGATATACAAATAGGCTTCAAATCCTGCAACCTCACAGTATGCGAAAGACAGGTACAGCAGGGCTTGAACAAGGTTTCCAAGTGGGCAGACGAAAACGGATTTAAGGTCAACCCCCACAAAAGTTCTTGTGTTCTCTTCACAAGAAAGAGAGGCCTGGTCCCAGATCCTTGTGTAGAACTGGGCGGGCAACAAATCCCTGTCAACAAAGAACACAAATTCCTTGGTGTTATTCTTGACTCCAGGCTCACTTTCATACCTCACATAAAACACCTTAAAGAAAAATGTCTTAGAACAATGAACCTACTTAAAATCCTATCCCACACAACGTGGGGTAGCGACAGACAGTGTTTATTGAATATTTACAAGAGCCTAGTTCGATCACGGTTAGATTATGGTGCCGTAGTATATCACTCTGCCGCACCGAGCGCACTTAAGATGTTAGACCCCGTTCATCATCTGGGTATCCGTCTGGCCACTGTCGCATTTAGGACAAGCCCTGTTGAAAGCCTATATGTAGAGTCAGATGAGTGGCCACTCCATCTTCAGCGAACCAACATCAGCTTAACGTATTTTCTCAAGGTTCGCTCTAATAAGGAACATCCGTGTTTTACAACCATTAACGACTTCACGTGTGAAACACTTTTTAATAACAGACCCTCTATGAGACTTCCTTTCTCACTGCGTGCAAGAGAACTTAGCAAGGAAATGGATGTCCCAATTCTCGAACGCCTAATGCCTCCAGCTAAGCTAGTACCGCCCTGGGAGTGGCAGCTGATAGAGTGTGACACATCCTTTGTAGAGGTCACTAAACATGCGCCAGAGACACATATCAAAATGCATTTCTTGGAGCTCCAGTACAAGTACTCGTGCACAGAGTTTTACACAGACGCTTCTAAGTCGCATGCCGGGGTGTCCTACGCAGCCATTGGTCCGTCCTTCTCGGAATCCGCTGTACTGCACCCTGAAACAAGTATATTTACGGCTGAGGCCCATGCACTATTGTCGGCTGTGAAACATATCAGAAAATCAAATATTCAAAAAACAATTTTATTTACAGACTCCTTAAGTGTCGTTAAAGCCTTGAAGTCACACTGTAAACACAGAAACCCCGTAATAATCGAGCTGTATTCCATTCTCTGTAGAGCATACATGTCTAACCAGCATGTCATTATACGCTGGGTGCCCGGGCATAGGGGCATTGAGGGTAACGTTCTAGCAGACCAGATGGCCACATCAATTTCATTGCATGCAGCTAATCCTACTGCTTCGGTCCCTGTCACAGACCTGAAGCCTTTTTTAAGAAGGAAACTGCGAAACCACTGGCAACGTATGTGGGACGCAGAAGTACATAACAAACTGCACGTGATAAAGCCACAATTAGGTTCTTGGCCCTCCGTAACAAAATCACGGCGAACAGATGTCCTATTCTGTCGCCTCAGAATAGGACACACATTTGGCACACATAATTTTTTACTCCATGAAAATGATCCTCCGACCTGCGGTAGATGCGGGGAGAGGCTGACCGTCCTCCACGTCCTCCTGGAGTGTCGGGCAGCCGAATCTGAGAGAAAGAAGCATTTTCCCCTAGCATACCGGCAGCAGATCCCCCTTCATCCCGCAATGTTACTCGGCCCAGAACCGCTCTTTGATACCAACGCAGTCCTAAGTTTCCTGAAAGATGTTGTCCTGCATGTTATTAGCCCCACATGTTCATAGCGGGTCCTCTCTTCAGAGGATACCGCTGTGATAGCTCATTCGTATAGCACGTGCCTCTAGGCCCTTGTGTTTCAAGGGCTCCGGCGAGGCAACAGTGCTCCAGCCATTTTTACCATCTCATATATTTTCAATGCTATGTCATTCTTTTACGATGGATTTTAATGTTCACAGTATTCGTCATTAGTCATCGCCATAATTTTATATCACGTAGATTTTATGCACTTTACAGCAACTATTTTTAGGCCACTTTACAGCCAAGTCACATCTCCATAATACATCGTCAACATCACCACTTGTCATGGCGCTCTTTGGCCACACCTGGCCCTTGCGCCATTAAACACCACATATCATCATCATCAACATCATCGAACGGTACCTCAACACCTGCGGCCTCCGCTGTGCCCCAGTTAATCCGAGCTGTTAGTACTCGGGGCACGCACTCGGGGTCAGGCCCCAAGCCACAACGCACCGCACCCACAAGTCTTTCTTCAGGGAGTCCCGATACCGAAGGTCGACTCACTTCGAATCCTCGGAGTCCATATACACAAGGACGGGTCCGGCTCCACCACAATGCCCAGGCTACAGAACACCGTGGCACAGCTTACTCATCTGATACGACGGGTGGCCAATCGTCGCAATGGCCTCAAAGAGCACGACACCTTGCGAATGGTACAAGCCCTCGTTTACAGCCGCGTTACATACGGAACTCCTTACCTCAACCTGAAGACAACCGAGAAACAAAAGTTAAACCTCCTAATACGAAAGGCCACGAAACTCGCCCTAGGACTGCCGACAACAGCCTCCAATGACCGATTGCTTCGCATGGGAGTTCACAACTCTGGGAAGAACTCGCGGAAGCGCACCTCACCAACCAGATCGAGAGACTCAAGCTCACAATCACAGGCCGAGCAGTGGTCCGACGCACAGGATACGTAACCAACCTAGAATACGATGGCGAACGTAAGGAAAAGAGCTCTGAGCATGTCTGCAAGTTCTTCAGATCCCTCGAAACATTCACCCAGAACACCATTGAGCCAAACGGCTCGCCAGTGTAAACGCCATCATACCCAAGCACCGTAATGACCCACAGGCGCACTACGTGGACGCAGCCAAGTATCCAGGACGAAACGCCTTCGCTATCAGCGTCACAGACTACAGGTCCTCAGAGGATTGACGGGATTCCTATTGTAATTTTTGCATACTCCGGAATACTCCCAAGATTCGTAAATTCTGAGCTTCAATAACCCGGTCAGTAATATTACCTAGCTATTGGGGTGACTTGCATTCTCGTTCTTTCATAAGCATTGCATGCTTTGGATGACAACACCGGATAAAATGTTCGGCGACCATGTGGTCTTGAGGGCTGTCGAACGTTCTGGACACGTTAGCCATGTCAAGCCATCGGTCGAAGTAGCCTGCAGGCTTAGCAGCTAACCGTCTTCTGGCTTCACCATCTACCGCCCGTTCCTGGCGAAATTTCTCCTGGTAAGCTTGCGCAGTGAACCGAAATATGTGCAGCTATCTCCCCAAAGCTTTCTTTACTTTCTCACAGTATAAACGGCGGCACTGAGTCGCTCAATTACCGTTAACTTTTCACCACTCAAACACATGTTCACAGCTAATGCAAAAAGTTATGTCGCCGTGGCCAACATAACGGCACGTTGGGTACGCACTTCTCTTGTGGCCATCTTTTCCTGTTCCACGTGCTCGAACCTTTGTAAGTATACATGGAAATCGTCGCGTCGTTCACCAAACAATGGAATCAATTCTTGCTGGTTGAAAATTTAACAAATACCGCTCAGAAGAGGCATCGAATCGATGTGTTTTGTTGCGGATTCATTTTGATCTCCTCCTTGGAGCTTCAGTTATATGAAGAATTTGTCGAGCTATTTCGTCTGCTTCCTAACTTGTATCTCTCTCAACTACATGTACCGCTGTTTGTTTTTGCTTTCGTTCTCAATGCACGTACGCAATTACACACCTGAAAGTTCAAGCTGTGTTCGAATAGTGGCTAATGTTGCTCTATCCATTATTTAGTTGTACATGAGCGGGCAATCGATGGAAGATAACTTCCTTCTATGATTTGTTTTACGAGCGGCGCCCTGGAAGACTCGCCAAATTGTGATGTAAAAAAGAGGTTTAGGCCCAGGGCCACTCACCAAGGAACGCAATCGATACGCATGTGCACACACAACACAGAATCTATGCAAACACGATGAAATATAAACATGGCGTGGGACATGTAGTTGAAGTTATTAAAACACATGCAATTCCACAGATGCTAACTACAATTCCTACCTTAATATATAAATAGTCTCTCGCCGTGCATTCCTTTGTGTGGAGTCCGTTGACGCGTAGATGCCGATGTCGATCCCTAAAGGTCGACTGGTATTTTGATGACGTCAGCCATGGGCCTCCCCACTGCATCACGGAATGTGCAATCGCCGCAGCGACTGTAGTGACAGCCACCGCAGCCGGCGTAGCCGCGGTAGCCGCACAGTAGCTCCAGCTGCTGCTATCGCGTCCAGCAGCAAGGCTGCTCGTCACAGTGGCCCGGGAAAGCGGCTACATCGCACAGATCCCTTTACCGGTTGTTCAGCAGAAACATGGGTCCTTGAGGGTCCCTGAACCAGTTTCTCGCCTCGCCTGTTTCCCTGGACCGGTAGCCCTGCAGGAATACAGGCCCTTGGCGTCCGACAACGACGTATTGGTGGATCTGGGATTCTCTGGACCGGGCGTTAAGCGACAATAAGCTGGCCTTCAGCGCCGAGCTCTAATTCAGCAAATAAAGCAAATAAATTCTGCATGGTGAAGTCGTCGTTCCTCCCACTTTTCAGTCATTCTCTTTCCAGAGGTTGATGCACCGAAGAAGCTTTGCAGCTGTTAAGCCAGCGCAAGGAAAAATTCCCACGCTTCATGTTCCACATACTCAACATCCCGAAAAGACAGTCAGAACTATTTCACCTGTCAGTGTAGCTAAACGTGCCACCGGCACTCTAGGTGCTGGCTACAAAGTGCCGAAAATGAGCAGTGGCGGCCTTCTTCTTGAGGACCGCGACACCCGCAAGCACGACAGACTCTCCAATCTCGTAGCATTTCGTAATGTACCAATCACTGTTACCCCCATCGATCACTGAACATATGTAAAGGACTTTGATTAGCATTTCTTGAGCCTGTGTGAGAGAGTTCCTGGAGGGCTAGAAAGAACACAATGTGATCAATGTGTGAAGGACAAAGATCAAGTGAGACAACCAGGATATTCCAACTAAACATCCGATCCTCTACTTTGCATCGAGTGGGCTACCGCAAACCCTAGAACCAAGATATACCTAAATTTGAGACAGACTACATCCCAAATCTCTGAAGACGTTTCAAGTGTCAGGGACATGGCCATGAATCACAAAGCTTCGGAGGCTGACTGACATGTGCGAAATGTGGCGAACGCGAACAAGCATCGGAAAACGGCAGTGGCACGCTTCACTTTCCAAACTGTGACGGTGCATGCGTAGCATACTCTCGAACTTCCCCCACATGGAAAAAAAGAAAAGGATATAATTACATTAAAAATCGTGAAAACTGGTAAGCATTTTGGTTTAAAGGGCGCAAAAACACGTTTCTTTTTTCCATACCTCATGGTACGCTGAAGCGTCCCGCAAGGGGGCAACGTTGCAGCAGACTCCAGCACCTGTTAAGACACCAGCACCAGTAGCCACCAGCACCTGTTATGTCCAGCGCCACACAAGAGGCGATGGACATAACGCCCATCACACGGTGCAGTCAGCGCCTAAGGAGCGGTGGGATTCTCTCACCGCTACTAAAATAAGTCGCAGTTTCGTCCAAGAAGTGAAGCACGAATTGCGATAGCAAATTACTAGATAGCTATACGAAGTAAGGCTAGTAGTTTTGTTGGCCGTGCAAACTTGTAAACATTTGATTACTAACTAAATAACAAGAACATTGTCACACGTGCACAGGTTAACATAATCACATGTCGCCCGATGACTGCGGAAACTCGCTGTCAATACGCTGGAGTGAGGAATCGCGGTAGCAGCAGCAACAGGCGATGTCAATATTAATGTACCCTGGCTGAACAACACGCAGATAATAAGCGTACGCCATTCCACACTGTGTGGGTGGTTGACCAGCGAAGCTGTTTAGCACATGACAGAGAGCTGACACGTAATTTTCAACAAAGGTACGAACTCATATATTGTCTTCAGGTGTAGTCATCGCGACCAGAAGTACGCACACTCATTCATTGTCGCGATCCGTGGTCATTATTTGACTCACCACTGCAGTCACATTCTTTGGTAATGTCAAATCGATGCACGTACGCCACTGGGTGGTCGGTTGGGCCGCAAGGATATGTCTGCAACATGGAATAAACACGTAAACCGCTCCCTTTTCGGTACCGACATATCCACATTTAAATCACCTACAACGACAACAGGGATAGTGTCATCGCAGCTAATCCACGCAAAATGAGCAGCCATGAACCTTACGTCCCGCAAGCTTCCCGTAATGTCAGTCATAGCGTTTTTTGCTTGCTTACGGGGGCATGAGCCATTCCTCAAGGGGGTATGAGCCAGTGATGATGACGGTTTTCGACATGCTGTTATGTATGCTGTACGCGTGATTATAAAGAATGTAGGCACTTTTCGCTTAACTTTGCTGAGTGCTAGTAGCCTCTGCCTTACCGGGCTAGGAGTCATTGCACTTTTAGCTTGCTTACCGGAGCAGGAATGCTTACGGGGGTATGAGCCATTGCTGATGATAGTTTTTGTGCATGGAGAACAAAATGCACGGATCCCTAGCGTTATACAACTTCGGTGTAAAATGTCTTTAGGACACTGCGCATTGATAAAAGATATTGTCAGGTTGTAGTGGTGCTGAAGAACACTAGCAAGAACTGTGAATCAAGAAACAAGCTGCTTATTGGGCGAACCTGTGGCCAGAAAAAAATTTACCGACGACTACGATACCCCCTAATGCGACTTTGAGCACAGCTCTATACGTGTTTTCATTTCGCTTTATATTGGCTGGTGAGGACATTCTGTCAGTGCGGCGTGTTGCAAAGGGCCCAAAGTGTGGCGCGAATGCCTCCCTAATTTGGGGATAGCGAGAGGCAGCACGTGGACGCGATTCACAGTAGCGGCCGCAGACAGGCCTTCCTGACGGCGTATGCTACTCTGGCTCCATCTCGTAGCCATCATCGCCGCACTACGCTTTCCTTCTCACACTTTCGCCATAACCTCTGCCTCCGCTTTCCTCCTCGTGTCTTTCATCCCCACGCTGTGATCTACGTTCGCTCTTTAATCCTTCGCTGTGCTCGTTCGCTCGGTTATGCCGACGTCGACGCCCGCCGCAGAAAAGGGCGCCTAAGAGTTGCGCTTAATACAGGTTAAACTAAAAAGACAACAATAGCGGGGAGCACAGTCGGTGGTCCTCTAAACCTGACTGCGAATCAGTCGCGTTGGCTATTTAAACGCGGGACAATGAACCTTCCAGCGTAGTCACTGGCATTCGCGTAAGTTCTAGAATGTACACCGGGATTTCCATCGCGCAAATAACTTCGTTACATGAGACTTGGTGACAACAGATAGTACAATCAATACCATTCGAGGAACTTCCCATACAAAAAGGCGACTTGCACTGAGCGATATTCTTTAATCTTTATTATCCTGTGAAAAGGTGTCAGCAGATAAACAGGAATAAGTAAACGTGTCCATATAAGAAAATGAAAAAACTATTATTGTTACCTCCATTCGTTAAACTTCTATAACGGGAAAATTTTTCAGAAGTTGTAATTCAGTTTTCTTGTTTCATCGTGCATTAAATTTTTTTCCTTTATCTGTTTTGTTTTACATTATCTGTTTCTTGTGTAATACGAGTGCACCAATACTAACACGGAGAGCGATTCTGGAACACTTCCAGAAATAAATAAATAAATAAAATGAAATCGAAGCTTTGCGACGAAAGTTACAAGGAAAGATAAACGACGCAGAAGCTTAACATATTACTTTCAAAAAGAATTTTTCTACCTTCAAGCACGTTTATTACATATTGACATTAAGGTCATCATGCCGAGGAAGGAGGAAGAGGTAAACGTCGTTGTAAAGTCCCCAGCGCATTATTGATATATGCCATTTTGGCTATTATTGTAACATTGACACAACGCTAAGCGACAGCATCGAATTCCCCATCAGCTCCTGACAAATTGTCACATCAAGACTACCAGGCCGTCGCCAAGCTGCACTGGCTGGTGGAGGCGCTTCGTAAGCTTTTTTACTAAGGTATAGACACGGTCAGCTTGAAGCGCGCTTCCATTGCTGGATGGCCTGCATCGAGTGTTTCTATGTCTTCAACAGGCAGCATGCCTTTTCATATATGGAAATCCCTAAACCACAGCCAGAGGTCTCGTTGGTTTAGGCCTTGTCGGAACATACCCACAAAATCTCAAGTGGACTTATATCCGCAACAGTTTATATGCATTTTGTGTATCTTAACGTGTGGGCGCATGTAGTGCTGCCTTTTTTTATTCTCTCTCTTTGTCTCCGCCCCGACATCCCTTTTCCATGCGAAGAGTAGCAAAGCTCATAGCGTTTGTCCTCTCTGTCTTTTCTTTCTCTCCCTCTCCTTGTCTCAACAGAAAGCAGCGGCTGAGATCTGTTTAATTATGCCCCCCCCCCCTATGTGTCTTCTCCTTTGTGCATTCTGTTTCTTGACCAACAATTAACAGGGTTTGCAAACTAAAAAAAGTCATGAGCCTTCATAATGGGAAGGTGGTTGACCAGCGAAGCTGTTAATCAGACGACACGGAGGTGACCGATGATTTTGAACAAAGGTACGAACTGATTTATTGTTTTGATGAGTGGTCAGCGTGGCGAAAGGTACGTACAATCATTTATTGTCTTGATCACTGGTCATTATTTCACTCGCAACTGCAATCACATTCTTTGATAATGTCAAATCGATGCACATACGCCGCTGGATCGTCGATTGGGCCAGATCGCTGTGGCATCGCAAGGGATATGTCTGCAACAAGAAACGCGTAGGCCGCTCCCTTTCGGAACCGACACATCCACATTGAAATCACCGACAACAACAGGGGTAGTATCGTCGCACCTAATTCACACAGTGAGTGGCCATGAACCTTCCGGTACTATGAGCCATTGCATTTTTTTCTGGCTTACTGAATGAAGCAGCAGGATGACTTTCTAGCCGTGCTCTTCAAGACCGAGCAACTTACACTTCACCCGGGGAACACAGGCATCGATTATTGACATATAACGAAATCACGAAGCACTATTATTTATGCACAAGGGAATACTCATTGCCTCACGGTAAGCTTTGTAGAGCCCAAGTGGTCACAGTGCGTTTGCTACAGAGAAGAACATGCCCAAGTCCAGATTTTATTAACAGGATCTATCCGGAGAGGGAAACTCAAACCAACTGTAATAAGTGCAATGGCATCATTACGCTTGACCACATGCTTTGGCAGTGCCCCGTGGTCTTCACAGACTGTGACATGGCACGAGAATGGTGGCGGCGAATGCTACACAGTGAATCACTCTTTGACCAATTACGGGCAGTCCAGAAGGCCCGCGATGTGGCTGAAGGGCTCGGCCTGACAGTCCCAACGTGGGAGCGGCCCACGTCAACCTAGAGTTGATCTTCAGGACCCAATAAAGTTATTCATACCATACCATACTGGAGTATGAGCCATTGCAGACGGCGGTATGAGCCATTGATGATGAGTGTTTTCGACATACTGTTATGTATGTTGTATAGCTGATTAGAAAGAATTTAAGCACTATGCACTTCACTTTGCTGAGTGCTTGTAGCCTGTGCCTTATGGGGCTGTCAGCCATTGCATTTTTTGCTTGCTTACGGGGCTATGAGCCATTCATGATGATAGTTTTCCTTCACGTAGAACAAAAGTACATCGAACCCTAGTCATATACAGCTTCGCTGTAATAACGAGCCGAATGTTTTCCAGCTCGATGCGGTCTTCGAATTGAAAGATCACTATTGGAAAGTAGAAATATATTTTAAATAGTTTGCCAATATTTCACAATTTTGAGCGGTGCTTAAGAAACACAAAAGTTGGGGTAAAGGTACGATAAATTTAATCGTCGCGGCCATACAAACATAAACGACTGCAAGTTAAACACTGAACCAGAATACGTCGCTTAAGAAGCCAGACATTGCAAGTTGAACCACAGTCATTCACAAACTCTTGACTTCTAGGGGCATTGGAACAAACTACATATTTGTTCCTAATGCTGCAATTCTATATTTAATAGCCAAGGCTTTATAACGTGTAATGCTATGGCAAAACTTCCAAACGTCATATTACAATGGTGTGAACATATTTTCTATAGTAATGGGGAAAACGGTTGTTGAATATTCGCAATGTACAGGGTCTGTTCTGAAAGTAGTAGGACTGTTTTTTTCCCAGGCTAACGGGCAGATGAGAGGCGGTCTGCGCGCGCAGGATCGGTGAAGGGGGATATTGGGAACGCTGGGAAAAATCGGCAGTCGGCTCTCGGCCGTTGAGGAGAGCAGATCGCTTCTTCTCTGAACCCCTGTCGAAACGCCTCGTCAGGGAGAATCATGGAGCGCTTACTGGATCAGCGATACGCGATCAAATTTTGTGCAAGGCTTGGTAAAATGGGCAAAGAGACTCATGACATGATCAAGGAGGCCTACGGTGCTGCCACCATGGGTATTTTAGGCGTTTTTCAGTGGCCCAAGCTGTTCCCAGAAGGTATGGAAACAGTGGAAGATGACGACCGTTCCGGACGCCCTTCGACCAGGAAGACCAACGAAAATAGGTCGCGAGTGAAAAATTTACTGAACAATGATCATAGGATGAGTATCAGAATGATTGCTGATGACTTGAGCATTCCTAAAAGTCATGTTCATGAAATCTTGACAGAAAACTTAGCCATGAGGAAAGCGTGCGCGAAGTTTGTGCCACGAGTCACAGGAGCAAAAGGCCAACCGGAAAGCAGTCTGCCAGGATATTCTTCATAATGTGAACGAGGACTCCGACTTTTTGGACAATGTAGTGACCGGTGACGAAACGTGGGTGTTTGATTACGATCCGGAGAGCAAGCGGCAGAGCTCACAATGACCCACCCCTTCTTCCCCAAGCCCCAAGAAAACACGAATGAGCAAATGCAAGCAAAAGTCCAAGCTCATTTGCTTTTTCGACAGACATGGTCATCCACAAAGAGTTCGTACCACCCTGACAAACAGTTAATGCAGTTTCTTACATGACAGTCCTCAAAAAACTGCGAAAACGCATTGTTGGTGTCCGCGCAGTCATTGCCAACAATTGGCGGCTGCACCATGACGTTGCGCCGAGCCACACAGCGTTCCGCGTAGTGGAGTATCTTGCCCATCACAAGGTGGCAACGCTGCCTCTGCACCACTACAGCCCCGACTTGGCCCCGCCAGACATTTTCCTATTCCCGGGAATAAAATCGACGTTCAAGGGGAAGCATCACAGATTGGTAGAGGCGGTTCAACAGGCCATGACGAGGGAGATAAACAGCATTCCGGTCCAGGCATTCCTGGAGGCGTACGAAAACTGGAAAGCTCGTTGGCAGCAGTGTGTAGATGCGCAAGGGTGCTACTTTGAAAAATTCGAATCGTTTGTACTATTATCATGAATGAACTTTTTTAAAATTTAGTCCTACTACTTTCATAACAGACCCTATATTCCACAAGAATCTTAGAAAGCTTGCATTTCGCCTTTGACACGATTAATTCGTATCTACTTTAGCTTAACGATTTGCTTTGACATACCCGTAATAATTATTTCAATAAGGTCATTTCTAAATGCTTTTGTACTCTCTTATTTTTCATGCTGGGTTACGAAGTTGACTTGTTGGAGGTCGGGAAACTCCTGGAGCAAACATTTCATGAAAGTAAAACCAACCTTTTTGGAATAAGCTTTAATACAGTACTTGGTGAGCGCAATTAACTTTATTGAGCAGCCAAGCAGGTTGATCTTGTTGGTGTTCATCCATGGGGATTTTTGTTGCCTCCAAGTTTAGTGGTGCCTGCATAGATTGATGAAAGACTAATGTTACTACAAACTCAACTTAGAATCATACTCGCTGTCAACATAGCACAGTGTAATCAACCATGTTAGAAGAAAACGCTTGTGTGCCCACTGCCCTAAACAGCAAATATAACATTATTGGTTTCTTTAATACGATGAGCAAAACGAGAACAAGGGGAAAGCAGGAGCCAACGTTTCGATAAGTGGACTTGTCTTTTTCAAGGCGACATATACTTCCCTCGCCACAGTATATATAGGTGGGGTTCTTCTAAAGGGGAGAGGGGGTGAGGAGGGTGGGGCGGCAACGAGCGAAGGTGTGTTAGCGATGAGGGTGTAGAACTCAGAATAAAGTATTGCTGTGCACAAGGCCGGTGAAACGACCATCTGTCAATCACTTCTCAACGGCCGTGTGTCAGCCGGCGTGTCAACAGCGCGCACAGCATCCCTCTATTACATGTTTCGCTGGTGATCGTTGCCTATCGTGTCTCTGAAAGAGATAATGGAAGGAGTGGCACAAACGGGTGCTCGTGAAAAAAAAATTATCAAAGAAAATACTGATCTGGGAATAAACAAATCAATAGAAGGAAAAGAGAGAGAAAGAAACGAAAGAAAAAAACAAGAAAACACTAAGCAACCAAACTAAGTGTTGTTGCCTATAGCTTAAAATTTAGCATAGAGAATATATTCTAAAGTTTCCTTTGAAACGCTTATGCCCATTGGTTGCAAAGCCTCGAACTTATGAATAAGGTATCATTCTCTGTATTTTTTTCTTGTTCAGAACGCAAGCTTTACTGTAAGTTGTCGAGCTTAAGTTCATCAAGGTTGTGACTTGGTTGGTTGCAATGCTCGGCGACGGCTTTGAGAATCTCCGCGTGATATATGTTTAATCTGACGTTCACTGACTGTCCCGTTTCACGGATATATTGTTACTTACAGAAGGAAGATTCAAGCATATAAATCACATCCGAACTTGTACAAATAAACCTCGTTTTGACTTAGTCTGTATAACTATTTGCAGTGCTTTTAATTTTAATGACACTTTGAAGGTGCCTGCAAGTTTTGCACATGGAGCGACAACATGCTTTTATTACGGGGAAATGACGTTGGCTTACTTTTGCGTGCACTAACATGTCTTGAAAATTTCTGTTGCGGTGATAGGTAACCCTTCGTACATCCGGGAACGCTTTTCTCAGACCCTCGTTACTTGATAATATTGGGTGGCACTTTCGTAGGATGTTGTTTATGTTTGGGAGTGCATTAATATATTTTCTTATAAAGGATGGCGGTCTGTCAGATTCTTGTGTAGGCTGTTTCTTAGCTAATTCCAACTGTCTCTCCAATCTTGACGCGACATCATTAGCTCTATCGAGAGCAACTTGTGGATAGTTTATTTCTGCTAGCGTTGTTTTAAGGTCATTTATGTGGTGGATATAATCGTTGCCTTCGTTTAAGATTCTTGTCATTCGTGTCGCTTGTCCGACAAAAATGCATCGCTTGCGGTGTCGCGAGTGATGATTTTTGTAGTCTAAATATTGCTGGCTATCTATGGGCTTCCGGTAAAGTGTCGTACTCAGTTTTCCGTTTTCTATGTAGACCATCATGTCGAGGAAGTTGATGTGACTAGGAGAGTGGAGGCAGTAAATTTATAACTCGGGTGAGAGCGCTTTATATGGCTAATTAGGTCGGTTAACGCGCTTGAGCCGTGTTCCCATATTATATATATGACGTCAATGTAACCAAGATAGGTGTGGGGTTTTAAAGGGTAAGATTTCAACAGGTCTGTTTCGAGCTGTCCGATGAAAATGTTCGCGTACGTGGGGACGAATATTGCTCCCATGCTAGTGCCCAAAGTTTGCAGATAGCGAATAAAATCAAATTTTAGATAGTTGAGCGTGAGAACTAACCTAAGGAGCGACAGGTAAACTTCAGGAGCGTGCGCTTGGGGATTGGTTGCCAGGGATCTCGAAACGGCTTCAATTCCTTCACTGATTGGTATGTTAGTATAAAGGGCAGAAGTGAGTGAGTGCGAACTTTACTTAGGTCCTGAGGAGAAAGAATTAAATCAATCCGGCGGCTCCACCCAGGTTGGGGCCGGTAGACAGAGTCCTTCAGCGACGGCCAGGGCCCTCTGGATAGCCTTGAGCTGAGCGATGAGCTCTGTGCTTTTGAGCACATAGTCCCAGGATGACTGGTCAGGAAAGACCATGCCGCCATGGCAGGGAACAGCCAGAGCATGTGTTCGAAGTTGTATTCCTGGCCGCAGTGTGGGCATTCAGTAGATAGGTCTGGATGGATCCTGCTTAGTGTCGTTGGTGTGGTCTTGTGTATTGGTGCGATGTCTGTAACTGTCTGTAAGTGACGGCCTGTGCGTTTTTGAGCTTTGGGTGAGGAGGAGGAATAGTTCTTCGTCCTAACCTATGATTTGAATTGATTTCGTGGTAGGACACGAGCGGTTATTTCTTGTCTAGGTCCCTCCAGGTTGAGTCGAAGAAAGGAGGCGGACCGCAGACGCGGAATGCGAGTTCTAGCACCAGTTGGTGTGCCCACTCGTTCGGATTACAGTCAGGACGTCCGGAAATGTTGCCCATGTGGCCCGGAAACCATGTGATGTGTGGGAGACATGTGGTTGTAATCTCCTGTTTCTTGGAAGAAGATTTGGTTCAAAACCATAGCTGCTTTCCATGAGACGAAGGCCGCCGAATGGCTGTTCTTGAGTCTGAGTAAATGACGGAGGCTCCTTTGCAGCTTCGAAGGCCCACCGCCATCGCCATTTCTTCTGCTTCATGAGTGAATTTGGTAACTACCGTGGCTGCGTTGACAAGCGAGCCATGGGAGTCCACCACGGAGACCGCGTAGGCGCCTCGATTCCAATATCTGGCCGCATCAACGAAGAAGACTTGCGTTTCGTTACGTTTGATGTTGTCGAGGATTGCCTTGGCTCTCGCTTTTCTCCGCCCTTCGTTGTGGGTCGGGTTTATGTTTCCTGTGATTGCATCGACGGTTATTGCCCTATTGGCGTTTGCGCATAGTTGCGACTTCTCTGGTGGCATGAAGAGGAGCTGTATGCCTGCTTCTAGCAAGATCTCGGTGCCCGCCCTTGTGAATGAGAGCCGTCTAATTTGGGCATTTCGCTGTAGCTGAAAGAGTTCGGTTGCCGTGTTGTGTAGCCCCAGTTTGAGGAATCGTTCAGTGCTAGTGTTTCTAGGGAGGCTTAGGACCTTTTTTTAATGTGGTTCTGATTAGTGTGTGGATTTTGTTCAGGTTCGTCTTCTTCCAGTTGAGGAAGGGGGGGGGGGGGGGCTTAGGTTACGTGGCTGATGAGAAAGGCGTGAAATGCTTTCATGGGGCTGTCCACTTTCAGTCCGTCCCTTTCGCTGGCGACCCGTGAAATGGCCCTGGTGAAGTTACGGTGCTCTTTTCGATGCCTTTTAGTACCTCCGCATTGTCATTGATGTAAGCCCCAATGACAATGTCCAGGACCTTGATTGTGTTACACCTTGGGATGTTCCCTCCGTCCCTGTTGCGTAGGTGAATGGGCAGGGAGCTGAAGGGCTGTCTCTCCCTGGGGCCTTGTTTGCACAGAAGGAGCTCTGATTTGCTGGGGGAGAGCTTCAGTCCCGTGTTCGTAAGGAAAGCTTCCGTGGTGTCGAGCACTTGCTGTAGGTTCTGCTCCAGAGTGCCTAGCGGGCCGCTCGCGGACCAAATGGTGATGTCGTCCGGGTAAATCGCGTGCCCTACTCCCGAGACTTTCGAGAGTTTGTTGGAGAGATCACGCATTGAGATGTTGAAAAGAAGCGACGAAAGCACTGATCCTTGCGGGGTGCCGATGTTGCCTAGCCGGTGCTTTCTGCTTCTAATTTGTCAGACGTTTACGGTGGCCGCTTGATTAGCCATTCACCATTTAGAAAAGCTTATAAATGTAAATTTTCTTTACTTCATATAGGACAATTACATTGTTATTCACTTAAACTACATATATCGTGCTAACAGGCCCGTTGCCTTCACTCCGCAGTAAATTATGATGAGAAAGATCATAGGAGGCTGAGGTTCTTACGAGTGGTAATACGAGTACACCGCGATACAATGAGTTGTGTTAGTTTACTGCTTGCCGTGGCGCGCACATGCTTTCGATTTGATTCAATTTTTTTACTACTGTATGTGTGGCGGTTCGCTGCTGTAGGCACATTAAAGATATGAAAATTCATAAAGTGCGGTAACGCTGACGGACTAATACGTCGACGGGCTCCGTTTTGCAAGCAGGGTCAGTGGGATGTCTACAAACAGGGATATCTTGCTCTTTCACGGCTTTTCGGCCATTTTCCCACACGAGCATTCCTTTTTAGCCAATGTGCCGTACGTCATACCGCCACGCTAAAGGTGGCGAAAGCACGCCGCATGACGCTCACGCTGCCACGACGGAGAAGCCAGGCGACTGTACAGGGTATAGTACTCACATGCAGGCCCCACAAATGATGGCTCGCAGGTCTGGTGCGGTTCGCAGTAGTAGCTCTGCGAGCAAGAAACGAATTCAATTAGTTATTTATTTACGTGCATTCCATTTTTTAACTGAATCTCATTTAAACATGTTTATAACCTGGAGTGCGACAAACAAGCCATCAAGAACACAACACAAGCACATTCAGCTATGACCTCTTCATGGCTCTCCTCTATGTTTAGCGGCCCGCCAGGCACTTATTACGTTGATAAAAGGGGTACAACCCACGAACAGTCCACAAGGTTCAATAAAACATGTTTTACGTATTAGTTAAAACACAGTGAATTAAATGCCATTTTAGTGGAGATGTGACCAGTGTGACAGACGGAATGCTGCTACCAAAACATGGCTTCAAGATGCCCTGGTTCTTCGACAACGATGCCGATAGGAAACCATTAGATGCCATCATTCTTGTGCATACCGCAGGAATGCAGTGTCAGTTTACTCACTGGGTAATACTGTGCGACATTATATAACTGGATCATGCAACTATGTAACTGTCTGTTTCATTACCCACTAATATTGACCGTTCCCTGAGCACAGCTTCCATATTTTACAAAAGGTTTAGAAACCTATTGATGGGAGGTCAGCGGCACGCCTTGACATGTAGAGGACCGTGCTTCGACGCCAATTCGGTCGGCTCTCTGGTACCTCTGACGTATCATTGTGATGAGTCATTAATACACTCTCCTCGAACAGCTTGCCGATCTCTGTTCTTTTTTTATTTGTTTTCTCTTTCACTAAAAGTGGATAACTCTAAAGTGAAACAATTGCGTGCACTATGATAACATTTGGTTTCCACCATGCCAATCAACATAACATTTATGTCTTTCGTGACGTTTTACCTAATCCCACATTTTGATGCAATGCCGCTAGCGCACTGCATGCAATAGAGCACCGATTCGTCCAGTTCATTTGTTTGTTCAGCAGCGTTAAATATATTAGAATATGCTTCCGTTCACTGCGAGTATACAAACAAAATCTTTCACCGTGTCATCGCTTGACAAGCCCGCTTCAGTAATGCCCTCGACATAGCCGCACCATATATGGTGTGGCCGCAGAATTATTCAGCACTACTCCGCCTATAGTGTTACCTCTTGTCTACAGTGCTGTTTCAAAGCAATGGAGCTGAAGCTGTAGCCAAGTCCTTAAGACAAGAACGCGAGGACACCTAAGCACTTCTTATGAGTTCTGAATGCGAAAGCATAATTTTCCAATTCAATCGCACTGAGCCGTCCTCCGAGTTATGAACTTCTCATGCGCAAGCCAGTGTATTGAGAGGCTTCGCCAACGCCTTCTAAATATCAAAACACAGGTGCACTTCGATCCGTGACGTCATGCTACCATGCCCGACTGCCATAGAATCTAATGGGAACACCTCGGGTAAGCTGCGCTTATTTTGACGTCACCGCTTTTGTATCGCCCGTCTTGACAACGAAAATTGTGGTCCCAGTAACATGATATCATAAAGCAGAGTGCACAGGCCTGCTATCTAGCGGCGCTGGTTTACCCCAACTGCTGAGGCACTCGGCTTGTGAGCGCGCGTTAGTAGGTTTGAAAATCACTACCACAAACGTTTTTCTTTTCTAATTTAATCTAATTTAATGTTTTAATATTGTCTAACTTATTCATAGCTGTTACTGAGGCAAACTTAGAGTACTGGCGAAAGCTTGCGCGTACAGGGAACGCGTAAATAACACAGACTTCCGAGAGTGAGCGGGCCCTAGCGCCGTGGAGATGCCCTCTCCCCTCACGCAACTCCTTGCACGCCAGCGCGGCAGCAGGATAACCCTTTCGCCTTCTCTATTCCGTCGAGCCACGCACGTCACGTGGCGAAGCAGCCAATTGGAATTTTGGTGTCGTTTCGCTGCTACAGACGCCGGCTATTACGCTCAGTGGGCCGTTGGATTCTCTCGCATCAATAATTCATCACAGTCACAATCCTACCTAAACATCGTGGAATCGCTGAGCTTGTTTTAAATCCTATCTTCGCTTAACCTTTCGAGCTCGGCCTGGTTCTCCTGTGTGCCACTGGATCGGTTGTTATCGTGCTGGTTATATTTGTGGACATATACCAAGGTTATACGCTTTACATATGCTGGTACCAGCAAACGGCTTCGGGTACGCCATGTGTGCTAACGAAGATGCTAGTGCCAGTAAGTGTACCTCTATTCTTCAGAATAGCAAATAAGTTACTACTTATACATATATTGTCAAGTGATAAGTGCCTGTAGATTATACTAACGTCTTAATTAAATGGGGCAATTGACTCACCGGAATCTTTCATTTATTCATGTGATTAATCAAACAGTTCCGCGTTTTCCACTGGATGCATGTGCCACTGCTACAAAAAAAGGTATAAGATGTTCACTCTGTGCTACACCTGTCATTGCCATTTTCACCTCGACAAGGATCTTACGTGACCATTGTCCTCATGACCTAAGGTCGTAGACGTCTCATTGCCGATCCTCCTAAATGTCTGTTTGTATTTGGGCATAGCGTGTAAGCGGCGTAGTGTTTAAACCTAAGAAATTCAGAGACTAAACATGTAACCTTTGATGTACGTAAACAATTCATTTGGTTGCGTGGTGCACTGGATAATAAACATCATCGTATGCATCACCGTGAGCTGTATAGGATTTATTCGCACCGTTGGACTTGAGTAAAGCTATGCTTCCCATGTGCAACTTCAGCATGTGCGTTGCACTTGGATAATTCATTAGTATCTTTTTTGTGTGTGTGATGCGATTTTTGTCTTTGCTTTGGAATCACGGCTTGTTCAGTATGCCCTGCTGCTTTCTGTTGCCAACGCATTGCTATGCGTTGGCAACGCATCAATAGCAGTTATTCGTTGGTTACTGTTTTAGTGTCCTAAAAGCACCCTTAACGATAAGACGCTGCACCCGTTTTGAGAATCGTGAACACAATTATTCCTAAGACTTCTGCCAGGTTATGAGCGAAAGAGAGGGACCAGCTTATGAGCACCTTCAAGTAATTCCCCCTATATTGTCATTGATATCAATGTTTGTTGGCTTCTTAAGATATCGAGTAAGCACATACCAGTAACCTTCGGTATCAGAAGTTCTCGACGACCATGTCATTGCTGTAACGCTATTTACATTTATTAGAAGATTGCAAACAAAAGAAATTTTCTGCTGCTTTTTATCTGGAGTGAGGAGCGTTCTGCTGAGAGGAACATGACTGCTTTCACTCACCGAAGCGCGCCTCATGTGTTTTATTTTCTGACCCGTGCTAACGCGTCGAAGAGTATTATCCTTATAGGGCCTCCTGTGTTCGCCGTATATATGCCCGCAGATTTCGTGCTTCTCCTAAACGTCCATTCTGGCTGCAGACAGCAACCTATGCTTTCCAAGGGACTTTATTCATGCCAAAACAAACAGTTTTGCGGTCACATACAAATAAATTTTTTTTAAATGAGCTTCAACATCTTTTACATGCATGTCGCCATACTGTCAGTGGTGTTTTTGGTACTAAATTTTACTTGACCCAACAGCGTCCAGCGTACCTTTAAATGTACAGAGCCATTTCCATTGATGATCAATTAAAGACAAATCACACTGCGCTCCTTGGTAGACCATTTTTTTCCGACAGCAATGTAGTTTTTTGTCAGCGGCATGTTGTTTGGTCTATTCATTGCCAAACTTGGAAAGGTTCTGAACATAGCAGGTGCAGCTCTACATACAGCTTCTTTATTTTTTTTAAGCATACCATAAGCTTCTCGAAGCTGAAGCTTTTGAGTAAGCTTTAGAAAAGAAGGGTGTAAACGAAGAACGCGTTACATTTCATATACAATACATATTTATAGCGTCCCGAAAAAATGAATGCAGGTGTACTCTGTAAAGTACGCTGGGCGTGTGTGTATGCTAGAGGGATGTGCTTGATCTCGAAGCACACACGATGATTCTTTTTTACCTGTGTTTCGTCAAAATATTTTTTTCTGGCTACGAGAACTTCAGAGACTGTTGCAGGAAAGAAATGTATCTAGAATTAAATCAACATTGCTATTATTCCTCCTGCTTTCTCTCTTGCTACCGACAAAGATGATGATGCTCTTGTCTTCTCAGTCAGTAAGATAGTGAACAGTGTTAGAGTAAATTTAGATAAATAGAAACGATTTAGATATTACAGGAAGAATACTTAAAAAGAAAGATGATTCATGTATCCTTTAGTACAGATCGGAAAACGCGTGGGAAGCAGCAGAAAACAACAAAAACTATGTATATTCCTATGCCAATCGAGATTCGTTATGCAATAGAAGTAGGGCAACCTAGATTGATAAACCAGACGTAGATTCCACCTGTTGAAATTACAAAAAATTCGAACGAAAATGACACATAGCAATCATACAACAGCCATGTAATGCAAGAACCGACTGTCATTGGAGGAGATGTCACCAATCCCTTGAATATTTCAATTACCTCTGAACCAAATGCCGAACACTTTCGTTTTGAATGCCTGTATTCATCTCAAATTATCACGTCTGGATCTGCGTCAATAATATATTTCCATTGCGCGCGCCTCTGAAAACAATACCAAAGCCCTTCCTTGTTACTTGATGCACTCATCTTACACACTTGATAAGCAAAAACACCTCCATAACAAACAATATTTCCTAAACATGCTAATTTTGCTACCAGAAGGTTATGCGGGCTTGCGCAAAATTTCGTTTGGCTCTTCGCTGCAAGACTTTTTCTTTTGGAAACTGCAAGATATAGCATTTACTTTTCGTGACCTGCATCAGATTTCGCTCCCATAAAGGTCAAACCTACTTTATAAAGTACTATCATAGCGTTCCAAAGAATAAAGCACCACTTACAAAATTTTCACAATGCATTTACAGTGCGGAAAGATTGTCTGACGCGAAAAATCAACAAAGTGTAACCGCTAGATTTTTCTTGTGCCTTAATGGGTTAATACAAAATTGTACTTACCCCACATTTCTTGCCTCGTGGACTGCCCAATACCCTGGATCCAGAACCTCTAGCTGGTGATCCCTCGGTCAGCATCACTGCGGGAGCACTTGACAATCAAGTTCCCCATAATGCCCAGCCTACGAATGCTAACAGAATCTTACATCATTTGAAAACGCAAAAGTGAAAATGGGTTTAATACAGTTCGCATCTTATTGACCGTTCTCTCAGTCTTAGCTGAATGTCGGTTGCCTTATTTGATACTCACGACGATTGGACATAAACCTCCGCAGCGCACTCTGCTAGCGTTCAGCGGACGTCGTCCGGTATTTGCAGTTTACATTTCAAATAAGTTTTGATTTTCGTAAAGCGTTCGATAGGTCAGCTTATTGTTATCCAAGTTCTGCGTTCTGCGTTCTTCTTGTTTCTGCGGGAACATTCATACTCATGAATGAAGGAACACCGTCTATAGTCGCTGACTTATAAACCTACCGGCCAATGTCTTGTTAGAAGCCTAATTCAGCTAAGAAATTACTGTACTTTAGATTGACAAATATAACTTTCGAGGTACGTATCCTCCGATCCCGTAATAGAGCTTCAAAAACTTTGCCGCCTCGGAGCGTACCTGCTGAGACAAGAAGGACGGCCAGTATCAGCACCGTTGTTTTCATCGTGGTGTTCTCGGAGCTTGCAGCCGAACGGCGATACAACACTAGTCGACACAAGTGTGGTGGTCTATGCTCGATACAAATATGCTTGCGTTATGCCCACTCCTGCTTTTATAGGAACGCTCTTAGAGAAAAAAAAACATTCTGGCTTCCCTCCAGGCTACATCCGGAATATATAAGTAGCACATTTCAAGTGGTTTTTTCCCTTAGCCTCGTTAACGAAGTATTTGTAAACTAAGCACGTAGCTGTGCTTAACCCGCTGTTCTGTAAGGCTCGCGTCGCTGAGGGTAAGAAAGTGAAATTAACGCTGAATTGCGTAGAGCTAATTAATTTACATGCACGCAGCCATTTGTTTGGAACGGTTCGTATAAGGCTACGTAAACGTCGTGTGGCCTTGTGCTGCTTGCTGTTGCCGTACTTTGTGAGGACATAAACATGCCGTCAAGTGCAATCCAAGCTGCAATGATTATTTTTGTCTGATTAATACTCGATTGGTTATGTTTAATCAAATAATGGTGTCAAATGGCTTCAGACAGTGATTTTCAATATATTTTTATACGAAAATTTGCTTATCCTTGTTGCCGAGCAATCTACGCGGCGTGGTATGGTCCGTTTGCGTTTACGGTAAACACTATACATATTTTAACACCCTTATGAGAGGTAGCATAGGAGGTGGCTTGATTGTTCCTCACCACTAACACGCTCATCATCAAATGCTTATTTAGAATCAATGACGGAAAGAAATGAAGTTCTTTTTCCTGTCATTTCGTGATGAGTAGTTACGATGATAAATATCGTACATAATGGAATAACTGCGCGAAATAAACTCTAATTGGTAGCGCTGTCTAACTCTCACGTCCGATAAATTTATGCGCATCAAGAAGTCAGAATGTGCGCACTATTTAACTTTCTCCCAGCGAAGTTTTTTTTTTCACTGTCATGTAAAATATTGTTCATTACCTTTGGCGTAAAAGGGTAAAAAGCGATCGAAAAAACTTTCTCATTTAAGAACTTAGCAGCTTTGCATTATACCTACTGAGATAACTTGGACGGCCAGTATAAGCACCGTTGTCCTCATCGCGGCGTCCTCGGTGCTTGCAGGCGAACGGCAATCAAAGCCTAAGCGGCACAAATGCGGCGGTCTGTAATCGATCAGAATATGTTTTTTCTTTCGGCTACCAGTGCTTATATAGTGGCGCTGTTCGAGAGTGAAAGCGTTCTTGAATCGATCCAGGCGCCCTCCGGAATATATGAGCAGTAGCATCTTTGGATGAGAGCTTTCGAATAACCTGGAATACAAAACTTAGTCGGTGCACCTGACTATGTCTAACAGAGAGAATTCAAGCGGAATTGCCATGAGCCCGGTATCTGCAATACGAAGTGTTTTCTTTAGAGACTTCGGATAGCAAAACGTAAGCGTCGTGCTACTTACTGTGGCTGTACTTCGGGATTTATTAGGATTGCCCTGAAGGCCCACGAAAGCTATATTGATTAGCTTTATATGGGATTATTACTCAGTTATAATGATTAATTGAATAATTGGGTATGATGGCTTCGGTTAATGTAGGCAAATGTCTGGGCGGAGTCGGCCAGACGTACTGAGAAATCAGCCAAGACAGAGAGGAACGAATCCATACGCGGACAGTAGGCATGGGACTAGGCACAGTCACATAAGGATAAACGCACAATACATTTAACATGTGTGCCGCTCTAGTCGATAACCTCAGTTCAGGTTCGGCAGCACTCACTTAACAGTGCTTGATATTATGTCATTACGGTGTGTTTCTGTCATTAAGGTAGCAGTGCGCATATACGCTATATTCAATGCCATGTTTTATGTTTCCTACTGAACCTCTTTCATGCTCCCAAGGGTGTTTTCATGTAACCAATTCCTCACTTCTAATTTAAGTGTTCCATTTTTTTATTGTTTCTACTTGTATGCATGAATCATTGACGACGACACCTTCAGTTCACCGTGCATTACAACCAGTAGGATTGTAATAACGATCTTGGGTGCGGCGCGTAAGGTCGTTGTGAATGTTCACTTTGGTTAAACTCTTGTGCCCATTCTTTTTGTTTCGTTGAAGTGCGTGTTTGTTCAACATCTCTGGGGTCCACTCTGTGTTCTTGTATCTGTTGCATTGCAATGTTGAGCGGCTGGCTCGCACCCGGATAGCCGCCAGAGAACGCCTGCTTTGGAAAGGCGGTGGCCGGATGCTGTACAGACAAAAAGCGTGTGGCAGGGGTTCTCGCGCACTGGTCCTGGCGGGCACCACAAATCGCGAAGTGAGCCGCTGTAGCGGCATCTGGAGAAGGCAGTCTTTGGGGAATGTTTGGGTCGGGCCGAGGCGGCGCGGGCGGCTCCGGTGGTTCGAGCGTAGGCCACTGCTGGTGCGAGTTAAGCAGCCCGGACACATGGTCTCGTGGCCGGAAGTGAGAATGTGCACCGCTAAGCGGGCAGTGTGGTCTGAGACTTGAGAGACAATAGACCGATCTCGTCAAGTGACCGATAGGAGCGACGGACTGCTCCCAGGCCTTTGCTCAGCCGCATTCATAAATATGCACTCGTTTTTTCTTGTTTAGTATATACTGATATGTTCCGGTGTGGTCTGAGACTTGAGAGACAACGGGCCGATCTCGTCAAGTGTTCGATCGGGGCAACGGACGGCCCCGAGGCCTTTGCTCAGGGACAGTCGTTGATGTGAACCTTCTTTCCTTTTTTAGTATATACTCAGTGTGACCGTTAATGTCTGTCCGCAAACAAATTCAGTTCAAATTGTTGACATCCAGCATCTTTAGTCCCGGAATACCGAAGCAGAGAACAGTGCAGCATCTTAGGAAGAGCCGAGAACAAACGAAAACACCCAGAAGAAACCAGTGGAGGAAGAGAGAGAGAAGAACCGTACTCCACAGAAAGAACGTAAAGAAGTAACAAACTGTAAAGTGCACACGAACACCATAAGGAGAAACTTGGTATCAACTCAAAGTTCATTTATAGCGTTGACACATTAGCTGTAACGTGCACAAGAATTTACAGATGAAGAACAAAAATCATTTTAAGTAAACGGCAAATACAAAAGTGATGCCTAGGTGTTTCTTTTGTCCAGTAGACTTGCTGCACACCTCCCAATTACACATTCTGCAGTTCTCCGTCCAGAAAACACGATCTTATTACGAGGCACACCATGGTGGGGCACTGCGGATTATTTAGGCCATCTGGCGTTCAATAACGCGTGCGCACTGCGCGGTACAAGTGTGGTTTTGAATTCCGCCTTATTAATTGAAATGCGGCGACAGTGGTCGGCATCGCACCCGCAACCTTGAACTCACCACAGCAACATAATAGCGGCAGAGGTACCACGCCCGATAGTATCCTACTCGGCTGCACATATCTTTACCTCGACACCTTGTTTTCGAGATGTGCAAATAAATGTTTTATTTTTGCATAGAACTCTTGGGATTCTTAGAATTCCGGGTGTGAAAGCCGGAAGTAGTCTTTTCGACCCTTAAAACAAATCAAGGCAAGCAAGGTTCCTTTCTCAAGAATGAAAGTAAGCCGCATTTTCGCGTTTCTAAATCTAGGCAAATCTAGGGTCTCTCACAACGCAGGGTGAACATTCGTAACCTCTGCGTAGCACAGACACGGAGAGGCCTTTGCTTTCCTGTAGACCGGTGGGCCACTGTACAGGAACACCATGCCGCAGTGTTGCTGTACGTCAAGGAGTGGCTGCGAGGGCTAGTAAAGCGGACGACCCTACAGGAAAGCAGGGGGCCAAAAAGAATGACAAGAAGAGAGTTGAACAAATTCCGAGGCAGCTGATAGAATGAATATGAGTGATTGTCTGTGGTCTGCCCACTCCGGCCGCTAGAAGCGCTGTCTTCGCCGTTTTGCAGCCCCTTATCGCCAGCTCTTTACATAATTTAAACACCTTTCTTGGCGCCTTGACGAGCATAAAGGATGCTTGAACAAAAACTGTGCGTGAGCGCGACGTAGCGCGCGATGCTGCGAAAGATCTGGCACTCAGTCCACGGGCCCTCTAGAAGCACGAAAATGCGTTCAACACCTTTTGCACTGAGGGTGATTTCGCGCGGTGTCCGAGAATTCTCGTTAGCGAAAAACGTGCCGGTTGATCAGTCAATCTAATGCGACTGAGAGTCATTTACTACGTGCAATGAACCGAGTACATTCATAAAGAAGATACAGAATCGTTTCCTCGCAGCCACAATTGTTGTTAAATTTTGTTGTGAAACGAATAATTAAGCGTTTGTGAAGACCATGCCAAGCCACCGGCGGCACTATTTTTTTATCACGTTTTCTTGGTGTTTCTAAACACGTTCGGTGTATTTAACGCCGGACCACTGAGCACTGCGGTTTTGTGACTCGGGTATTTAATACAGCAGTTTCTTGCAATTCCTCTAGGACACTGCATAGAACACTGCACGCACCAACGCGACCACCGAGATTTTTAGAGCAATTTCAAAAGTCTCGTGATATGCTGTCCGAAACAACAGTTTCCTTCTTGTTCTTCTTTTTCTATTTTTGCGAGGAGAGGAGAATCTTGCATGTTACAGAAGTAGGAGGGCGAGAATACAAAACCCAGAAAGAATGCATACTGCATAGACCAGCTACCTACCCTGTACTCTTGCAATGAGGCACAGGGTATCAATTATAATAACAGGAGACCGCATCAAATATTAACCGTAGCACAAGAGGAAAGCTGGACATGAGTGCAATGTAGTGGCGCCCCTTCTCGGAGTCTACCACTCAGTCTGCTTGTCCTCAAGATACGCATAGCGTTGAAGGCTTCCAGTACTCAGGCTGGTCTCGAATATTATCCTAAAATTCTTGCTTCCGACAAAAGCGGCGTGTTAAGTCCATGGAAAGCATCTAAAGAATCTGAAATAAAATTTGGGAAAATAAAAAATTTGGTAATAAAACTTGATATTGTTTGGTTTATTCAATAGTTTCCTATTTTTATAAGGGATTCCTTATAATCATTCATTGAAATCATTCATTGAAATGAATACAATGAGTGTATGAAGAAGAAATAATGTTAGAAGCATGCAAAAGTAAAAATTACTTAATAATAATTTACTAATAACCTTATAATTAAATTATTAGTATTTGAACAAAGAGCTAATAAAATAATGAATACAATAACAATTCCTTTAGGATGGTAACATAGTTTCCTATGGTAAATTTTAAAGAAAGAAGGAGTAACAATACATTACTGATCTTCGATGGTCCAGCCTGTCCAATCTAAGCGATATATAATTTCTAGGTGCAATAAAGGGAAGACATTCACAAAGTACATGCTCAATGGTCTCCTCAAAGCCACTGTTTTCGCAAGTAGGGTTGTCGGGCATTTTGATGCAAAATGAATAGGTGTTAGTGAAGGCCATGGCAAGCCTCAGGCGGCAAAACTTTTTTTATGCTTTTGTAACACTTCCAGAGCAGGTTTGCTTTGCATCATGCCGTGCAGATACGTGAGTTTAATATTACTACATTTTCCTGCAGTACCGTTGCAGCCCTGTCCAATCATTTACTTTTTTACTGTTTTACGTTTACACTGACTGATTGATGAACATCAGAGAACAGCTTCATGCGTGCCTGTTATGACCCAGCGTGGAATGAAAGTAGAAGTTACCTTATTTTGTTGTAGCGCCAGCTGAACAAGGACAGCAGAAAGGCACATCTGACACACACAGCTCTAACATTCATCAACAGATTTATTTCCCGTTCTTGTCGCTATGTATACATCCTCGAACCATCATGCAGCACGTGTAAAATTTCCGTAAAAATGAGCAAAGAAATATAAAGTACATATATAAATATAAATGTACATATTTATTTATTTATTTATTTATTTATTTATTTATTTATTTATTTGTTTGTTTGTTTGTTTGTTTGTTTATTAGTACCTCAAAGGCCCCATTGGAGGGGTATTTATTCACAGACATGTACACGTTCAAGGCGAACAAATTGTGCTCTTTTGAGCATAATAAAATAGAACGTTTACTGACGCATGCGTCGCCGAATGTTGATATGTGTCTAGCTTCTATTATCAAGTGTGTCATCTGACACCTGCTTCTTTAAATCTAGGTTTGTATTTGCATCTCTGGCAATGGATGGCAAGAAAACCGTCAGGGGCTAAGTTGTTTACTTTGTTATTGTGTTCTCGTAGCCTGCAATTTATGCACCTGCCTGTTTGACCAATGTAGGATCGTCCACACCCGAGAGCAATGTGGTGTGTGCAGCAATGCACTCAATGAATTTCTTTTTGTGTTCTTTTTCGCATGCGGTACGTGCGATTCTTTCTGGCGTTGTGTTTCTACACAGGCTCACCAGTTTATTAGGTGCCGAAAACACAACGTTAATGCAACTCCTTCCAGCAATCTTCTTTAATCTATGGGAGAACCCGTGTATGTAGGGGATGACAGCAACCTTTCTTTTGTTGATGTCAGTGCTTGAACCATGCACTTGCTCCGAACTGCTCTGCTGTGCCTTCTTAAGCCGTCCATCTGCGACTGACACAAGCACGTGGCTCGGGTATACAGCGCAGCTTAAACGCGAGGCTTGCCGTCCGAAGCTATCGTGCATTAGGTATTGGCATGATTTTTTTCAGTGCTTCGCTGAAACACATCTTCCCGATTCCCCTCATCACAAGATTTGTAGGCTTCGGAGCGAAACCGTAAAAGTGGCTTACTTGCCCTAGGTTCGTAACACCAGCAGGTTTCGTTATCGGGGAGCACAGACTTGATATCAAGGAATCTAATCCTCCCGTCACATGACATTTCAAAGGTCACTTCCAGTGTATGAAGGCAGTCACGAATAGCGGTAAAAACACTAGCACACTCATTAGCAAAACAACTGGATGTACAATCAATAAGAACTAAAAAGTCGTCAACATATCTAAAAGCTTTCACAACCTTACATTCGTAAAAGTTCTGTCTGGATTATCTCGTTTAAATGCGCGCATAACGGCTCTGGTTTTTGGCTCAAGGTTACTTGAAGGTCGCTGACAACGATAACTTAAAGCATTTCATTCTTAAAGCTTCACTGCCTTGGAATTGACGTGCTGAGACAAAAACGACGGCAAGTACCAGCACTGTTGTCGTCATCGTGGCATTCTCGGTGCTTGTAGGCAAGTGGTGATTTACTAATCGGCACACGTGCGGCCGCCTATACTCCAGCCAAACATGTTTGCATCACATCCGCTGCTACTTATACAGGAACGCTGTCAGTGAACGAAACCATTTTTGCATTGCTCCAGGCGGCTTCCAGAATATATAAGTACCATCTGTCCCTGATGCCTTGTTTGCCTAACCTTACTTACGAAAGTTTCCTAACCTGGCTGCGTCACTCTGTCTGGACGGCCATATTCTACGACGTCCTTCGCTCTGAGGGAGAAAGTAAAACTAAATTCGAAATGGCGCTGAGCCAATTATTTACTATGCGAGCAGCGATTTGTTCGGCACGTTTTCAATAACGCAACGTAATCGTCGTGCGGCCTTGTGCTGCCTGCAGTGGTAGACTTAGCGATGAGTTAAGGTTCCCGTCAAGCGCAAGGAAAGCTATATTCATTAGCATTATATCTGATTGTTACCCTATTATCTTGTTTCCTCGAATAATTGGCTAAAATTGCGTCACACAGGAACTTTCAGGTTTGTTTATACGAAAAGTTGTTTTATTTGTTTATCCTCGTCACTGCGCATTCTTCTCAGTCTTCTGGTAAACACTAAACACTTCCAGACCCTTATGCGCTTTGGTTTGTCCAATAGAACTGACACAATCACCCTCTAGGGGTAAGATAGAATCGTTAATGGGAGAAATGAAGCTTTCTTTCAGTGTTTTTTTTTTGTTAGAGGTGATTATGATGACAGCTCTGCCAGACAACAGGAACAGGACGCTAAATGATCCTCAAATGGTATTGCTGCCAAACAGATGCCACTACTTTTATGCACACCAAGTGGTCAGAATGAGCAGAGCGTTCGACTATTGGTTCTCTCATTGAAGCTACAGCTTTGTGCTCCCTATTCTGTAAAATAATGTTCTATTGCCTTAAGAGTTGACCCTTCTTCCCATGCTGCGACTTGAGCTTCGAAAACTGCTCCAGTCGCACGAGTCGCAATGCGATTTCTGGAGGGGCCATTTGACATAATTGATATTTCATCAATTCGACTGCTGCGACGCCCAGGGTTGCTTGCTGGCCGGTTTGGTGGCCCAGGACACAATACTCTTTCAATGTAACGAAGAAAACGTGACCATTATAGTATTATTGGCATGTCTTTATTAGGAGCAAATAAATCGCGTCTTTTGTCATTTAAATTCTTTTTGCACGTAAAATTTGTTTTGGAGGGCGGAACGGCGGTTTCTTAAGTTCACTGCAAAGAGAGACGACGTACGTAAACTACAGCTATTCACACCTGTCTGTTCAGCGCTGTGTGTTGTCTCATGTGCCTTCGATGTCCGTGTCGTTTTGCATGAGATACAACTGACAAGGTTACCTATCAACTAGTCCACATAGCTAACCTCATCGCATATGCAGTATTCAGATTTCGCCTGCAGCAAAGTCGTCGTGTCAGCCCAACGAGATCCCCCTGCTACCCGTGTTCAGCGTCAGCTTCTGGAGAAACGATGTGTGTATATTGCTCGGGATTGTGCCTTAGCGGCGCCTGCTCGTAGCCGTATCCATGCATCAAACACAGCAACAAGTACTAATCCGAAAGCCCACGTCTTCCCCTTAAGGAAGCCACAGATGGCAAGTGTGGAACTACAGAACGTGGAATAGAAATCGTGTTGTGAAATTTAACCTTTTCGATAGCCTGATTCGTTCATTGCGACGGTTTGGCTGTGAATATATATAGACATCTTCTCTCAATATTTCCAAAGGCTCAAATACCGGCACATCAATTTTTTGAGCAGCTGTCGTCACTTATTTAGAAACCTGTACATGACCTCATAGCATTTTGGAATACACTCCTGTCGTCCACTTTCTTCTCCTGTGTCTCGCGCTCTTCTAGAGGAGCTAGCATTCTGTGCAGGTCTGCTAATCAGCTGCCTAGAGAAATTGTGGAAGCTGTAGATCTAAAGACGCTGGAATAACCTTGTGTCAGCACGTCCTCCGTCGGAACGGGTTCGTTTCCTTTCGGGAAATAAACATTTGTTCTTGCTTATCGTTTTATGTATGTTCGGTTTATTGCTTGTCAGCCAGCATTTACTCGGCATGTTCAGTAAGTTTTCGGTTGTTAGACCGTCTCACTTGCCTTGTTCCTGCTATGTGCTCTCTTGTGCTGTTTGCAGTCAGGCTAGTCCTTATTTTTTTTAACGGCAACATGTCACTTTATTGGCCCTTGCGATCCTTCAGCGTACCTTGTAATTTTTTTTTTATTCGGGCAATGCTCTGACAGCCTGTAGTGCAAAGCAGTAAAAACGCGGTACGCGAACTTCTAATTAAGAGGTTTATTGTGAAAATGCTCTGATTTATGAAACTTACCAGAAAGCAGTACTGCAACAAACGATGATAAATACCAAGGGTTGATGAAACGAAACATGATCAAGAACAGAAAGGAGAGTAATGATGCAAGTCAAAGGGGAAAAAACAATTGTGTGATCACCCAATGCGCATGTGACTGCACTTCAGCCTCAGTTCTTTTTTCCAATGGCATGCAAGTGGAATATTATGCTTGCATAAGCAAGCTGCCCCTCTGTTTATTGAAAAAGAACCGTATTTCTTGAAAGGTGCTTGCATGCATGATTGGCAATTGTATTACGACGAAGCTATCTATGACTAGAATCTGGAAAAAAATGCGTTCGAGAAGGTAAAAAGAAATCATCAGGTGGGCCGATCCTGGTCATAGTGCAGAAAGTGTTCAAGCTCAATGGCACTTTCAGCACGCTAGTCTATGGCGATGCCTGTTGAAACGTCAGTGTATATGTATAAAGCCAAAAAAAGTAAAGAAAATGTAAACATATAAATTTTTTTTAAAGTTGAAAGACGTAACGGTGTGGCCCAAACGCTAGTCTATGAGAACACCTCTCGAAACATCAATGTATATGTGTAAAGCAAAAAAAAAACAAAGATGAAACAAACGATGAAGCTATGTGTTTGTGTCTTTATTCAACCAATATAGCATAAACACCCTATAGAACTTAGTGTAGCTGTTGAATAATAGAGCTGCGCTTGTCTTTCACCTTCACATAGTGGAAGGGCTCGGAATTTTTTTCCCCTTAATTGGGTTCTTTATCTCAATTTTTTCTTTAGCATATTTATTTATGTTTGGTTGCATCAAGCGCCAATTTGTATCTGGCCTTCTTACTGTGTCCTTTTTTTCTTGTAAAGTGTATAAATCACCTCATTTTCATAATAATCCTAAGCTGTAAGCTAACTCTCATCCCTGTCGGGTGTCATCCTGTTGATACTGATTCATGTTATGCGCCCTTGGAACATTTATGTGTGTGCGTGTGTCCATAATTATGAATGCGAAATCGGAGCTCTGTGGGGGTGCATTGTTCTTCTCATGTGCAGTCTAATGCATTCGTTGACTACAGCGCAACAGAAAGACAACGGCAAGAATAAATTGAACACAGAGCGCTTCGTTCTTGTTTGCTGTCTGTCTGTTGCTCTCTCGTTAATAATGAATACGCACCAACTCCTCCAGTTTTCAGTTCTTATGTCAGGCTCATGAGCCCGCTTGTGTCATGGCACATCTGCAGGGCTATATGCTGTAATTGATTTCTTGGCCATGTGCTTACCAGTCGCATGTTAGTCTCCTGATTTCCCTCAAAATCTTGCGTGATATTTAGGCCTTGACAGTT
Source organism: Dermacentor variabilis (assembly GCF_050947875.1). Taxonomy (NCBI): domain Eukaryota; kingdom Metazoa; phylum Arthropoda; class Arachnida; order Ixodida; family Ixodidae; genus Dermacentor; species Dermacentor variabilis. Next base: position 122,168,838 of record NC_134573.1, read on the forward strand.
TCTGGGGAATCCATAGTAGTCTGCACATTTTCACAGCAAGTGCTGCTTTCACTTCAGCTTCTCTGGCTGTAGGATGTCCTGCAATGTTCCCCACTTGTATAGTATTTAAGTTTAGGTAGTGTCATCTGTTGTTACAATGTGTATTTCCACATCAGTATACAATATTTGCCTGATGTCTGTTTGTGTTTTCATGATTAGCAACTTCCTATGTGTGTTTGGGAGTTGCATATAGTGTCCTGGCCTAAATGTTTACCCACATATTTCATGAAATGAGCCTGTTGCGTGTCGAGTTCAGGTGCTCCTAAGGTTATGTTTCTGAAGGGTGGGGTAGTCATCATTGCAGCTCTTATTCTAGCTACCATGGTATCTTGTGACCAGGTTCCGAGCTCTTGAGGCAAATAATTTGTCCCGCAGGCGCCACCTCTACTCTGTCTAGGTGCTTGCTCGTTCGCTCTTCCTCGTAGAGGTCTTAAAGCTTGGTGAAGTTGGAAAGACATTTGAGTTCCTGTATTCCTGTGTTCAATGGATTGTCTTTTTAGGGCGCTGCTGATACTTCATACCGTACAATACCTCAGACAAAAGTACAGCATCTGCGAATTTTCATAGTAACCGCTTGTCTACCCCCCAGGATTTTGAGAATATTGTTTTCATAAGGTGTAGAATTTGTGTCCAGGCGTGGCATAATTGTTTCGCCCACCTGCTGGCTCTACCGTCCTGGTCTTACATTACCTGCGGATTCGAAGATGTTGACTTGCCGGTCTATTTGTCCGGCAATGTGCAGCAAAAAGTGGAACCTGGGGTAGTTCATGATTCTAGTTTTATTTCCAACGTCGATGTAAGCTGGCTTGTCAGAAGGCGAGAGGCCTGATTGGCTAATAAAGCCTGCACTGCCATCGAGAGATTGTTGCATCGTCCTTAATTTTTGTATAAGATAGATTTCTCATAGACTATAGTAATTCCTGTAGTATGCCTGTATTGTTGGTGTGGGGTGGCCAAATATACCTCCAACTCTCAACTGAAATTTTCTGTCTTTCAAAAAGTTGCGGTTCAACTTATGTGTTCTACCATAATTTATCTTGTTCATCGTTCTTCCTGTTACAGTAGCAGGACGCTCTGCATTAAAAGCCTCTTCACTCTCTTCATTCTTTCATAAGCCGTATTAAACAATGCCCTCTAATAAAGTTTTTGCTGCTTATGGTCCACTGAAATCTGCCAGAAGGAAAAACTCTTCAAAAAAGCTTTCTTTCTGCTTTGTGTATGATGTAGTATGAGCTTTCATGTCTTTTCACGTTTATACATCTGTAAGAACAGCTACCGGATAGAGTACTTGCTATGCCTCATCATGCTTATTTGTGCAGCGCTGTCGAACATTACATATTGACGCATCGAATGTTTTCCATATTCGAAGTATCAGGAAAGGTGCTTATATTAAAATGGTGCTTTTAAAATGGTGTTTGGTGTTAGTAATGCTTCTTAGGTTTAGTATGTACATGCCCCCTTTTGCAATGGCCTTTGGAATGTTAAGTATTCAATAAATGATGAACTAAATCTAATTGCAAGAACTTTTTTTTACCTATGACTCCCAACAGAATGCCGCTGTCATGGCTGGCAATTCAACCCTTCCCCTTGTGCTAGCCTCAAAATGCCATAGCTACTGTGGCACGCGAATAAATTCAAGAATAATTGCGTTGTCGACAGATTGTGTTTTTTCTTGCCCTTATGTAGGTGAAATTGTAATAAATGAACTTGTCATTGTAAAGAAACTCTTTGCAGCCCTTTCTTGAATAAACTGCATATTGTTTAGAGGTGAAATGCAGAAATTTCTTTAAAATCGCAGGGTGAAATGTTCTCGCAAGTAGCATGGTAGTTTATTAGTGTGATCACAAACCCATTAATACATCTTAGTAGAAACATGTAAGGCATGGATATATCTGTGCATTTTGTTAGCTGTGGACGTGAAATAACTGTTTATACTTAAAAGAAGCAAAGGTTCACAGGAAGGGATGCAACTGGCTGACTTCACTGCGCATTTTTGACTTACTTTTCTTCAATGTGCTGCGTTCTAATGTTTCATCTACATAATACCAGGCTGTTTGCCTGCTTTTCGCATTGTGGATTTTGAATCATTATGTGCACGAGAGTGCGTTGTCACTGTGCCACTATAGCAAACCAATAATGTTATTTAACTCTTTAGCTAGATCGATGAGCAACACGAGAACAAAATAAAAGCGGGAGCCAACGTTTCAACAAGTGGACTTCTCTTTGTCGACAGAAATTTCAAGTCCTTGAAGAAGACAACTACACTTGTCGAAACATTGGCTCCCGCTTTTACCTAGTTCTCGTTTTTCTCGTCGTCTTGAAATTTCATTCCCGGCCTTCCCCATGTCTTCCCTGCATAGTTAGTTACCGTTCAAAGCAAGGACTAATACAGGTGCAGTAAGGATACAAAGTCCCCAACATATTCAAGGTTTATTGGTTTCTGTGCAGGAAAGAAAATTCTCCAGCAGAGGAGAGGTAGAACTTCGCGTGCATGAAATATTCGAAAACAAATTGGCGACGCTGTTTATTCAAACCACAGAGTTAAAGGCATCGTAGAAAATTCATTACAATAGTCTGCACGTTTGACATGTAAAATTTAATCAGTGAGGCAAGACAACCTTTCATGACGCATCGGGAATATTACGTGGGAAAGAATGCACCTAAACTGCCGCGCGTTCAGCGCAACGTTAAAATTTCGGGTACCGCTTTTTGTCATTTTTTGTTACCGAGGTTTCAATTGTTTTAACTGCTCCGTGTGTGCGATTTCTGTATGCTACTCAACAAAATGTGTCTACTCAACAAAGGTGGGTCTATAGTGTAAGAAGCAAATGTGAAAATGGATTTAATTGGCTACGTAGCATGTCAACCATCATCATCATCAGCCTAGTTACGCCCACGGCAGGGCAAAGCCTTATCCCATACTTCTCCAACCCCCCCGGTCATGTACTAATTGTGGCCATGTTGTCCCTGCAAACTTCTTAATTTCATCCGCCCACATAACTTTCTGCGGCCCCCTGCTACGCTTCCCTTCCCTTGGAATCCAGTCCGCAACCCTTAATTACCATCGGTTATCTTCCCTCCTCATTACATGTCCTGCCCATGCCCATTTCTTTTTCTTGATTTCAACTAAGATATCATTAACTCGCGTTTGTTCCCTCACCCAATCTGCTCTTTTCTTATCCCTAAACGTTACACCTATCATTCTTCTTTCCATAGCTCGTTGTGTCGTCCTCAATTTGAGTAGAACCCGTTTCGTAAGCCTCCAGGTTTCTGCCCCGTAGGTGAGTACTGGTAAGACACAGCTATTATATACTTTTCTCTTGAGGGATAACGGCAACCTGCTGTTCACGATTTGGGAATGCCTGCCAAACGCACTCCAGCCCATTCTTATTCTTCTCATTATTTCAGTCTTTCGACTTCCTGGTCATCATGACTGGATGTAGGGGCGTAGACCTGTACAACCTCCATTTTGTACCTCTTATTAACTTTCACAACAAGACCTGCCACCCTTTCGTTAATGCTATAGAAATCCTGTATGTTACCAGCTATATTTCTATTAATCAGGAATCCGACTCCTAGTTCTCGTCTCTCCGCTAAGCACCGATAGCACAGGACGCGCCCGCTTTTTAGCACTGTATATGCTTCTTTTGGCCTCCTAACTTCACTGAGCCCTATTATATCCCATTTACTGCACTCTAATTCCTCCAATAGCACTGCTAGACTCGCCTCACTAGATAACGTTCTGGCGTTAAAGGTTGCCACGTTCATATTCCAATGGCGGCCTGTCCGGATATTCCAATGGTGGCAGTCTCATGATCCGGATCCGCGGTCACTACCTGCCCTAAGTAGATGTATTCCTTTACCACTTCCAGTGCCTCGCTACTTATCGTAAACTGCTGTTCTCTTCCGAGACTGTTTAACATTACTTTATTATTCTGCAGATTAATTTTTAGACCCACCCCTCTGCTTTGCCTCTCCAGGTCAGTGAGTATGCATTGCAGTTGGTCCCCTGAGTTACTGAGCAAGGCAATATCATCAGCGAATCGCAAGTTACTAAGGTATTCTCCATTAACTATTATCCCCAATTCTTCCCAGTCCAGGTCTCTCAATACCTCCTGTAAACACGCTGTGAATAGCATTAGCATGTCGACGACCGCATAAAATGAGATAATGGAATCTGCGGTAAAGTTTCTTTTTATTCTCCCTTCGCGTACTTACTGAATGCGGCAATCCACGTCTCCACGCATTATACTTGTTGAGCGAGACGCCATTTCTCAATACAAACCCCCGAAATAGCTCTCGGCGCAATTTCGACGGAAAATCGCAGCAATCGCTAAGACATTGCGACGCTGTGACCAACCAGTTAGTCGCAGCCATAAGGGGGGGTCGGCGCCTGCGATGGTGATTTTCGTCGCATGCGGCGGAAATTGCGCTTCCGGTGTGATGAAAATCGCATCATGTGAAAAAAACTTTAGGGGGTTAGTCATTGCACAAACCAAAACTCGGGACCTAATCATTTTACTTTTTATAACATATAGGGTAGCGTGAAATAAAGGTGCGACACTCGAAGACCGCACTGAGAAGTTGCTGCAGGCTTTTCTCTGGGAATAATTTCCAGAACGATGGCTACATAGAAATCTCCACCGTGGGGTTCTGCGCAACGCGAGCAAACTCTCGCGTTCTCGCACCCAGCGCTTACGCGCCCCAGCCTCATGCAATAGCAGCATTGGAGTGGCCTGTGGTAGTACGGGATGTCTAAAATGGCCCTCCTTGAGGTGTGCAGGACGAGATTCGCCTTCGAAAATTACCTTCACACAGCGGGATGTGCCGAGTTGAGACACGTGAGTTATGGCAAAGCCATCAACGGCTGGCTTCACTAGCATAGGCAAGTCAGCGCTGGAGATCGAGACATCCACGTCGTAGATGATACTAGTAGTCCTGTCACTGTCCAGAGGATTATACGAGCGGACCTCCATACCGCCAAAATAGCTGAGCTAGAAAAACAGCGTTCTGGCTCGCAGTCACTCCTTCGTCCCCCATAAACAAAGGAGGACGAGAAAGGCGCCTACCTTATATCTTTTCGAAGCAATTCCTCGGCCTTGTACAACGTTTCTGCCAGCATGCTTTTGAGGGTGTAATGATCGTGAACGAAGTAGCTATGAACTTCAAGGCCTAAGTCATCAAGCTCTTAGTGATACACGATATCCCGAATATTATCCTAACAAGGTTACAAAGTCCAGTCACAACACTGAACTTCCCATCAGTTTCCCAGAAATGTCCACAGCAAGACGGCGAGGTTGTCGTACAGCTGCACTTAGTGGTTGATGCGCTTCGCATGCTTCTTACCAGGTCATGGTCAGCTCGAAGCGCCTGACCACTACTGGATAATCTGCATCAAGTGCTTCCATACCTTGAAAGGTCCGCATGGCTTTTCGTCAACGAAAATCCTTCAACCAAAGCCGCAGGCGTCCTTGGCGCATAAGGCATCGAGAACATCACAGCAGAAGCTATCTGGAGCACTCTCTTCAACAATTTATATACGTTTGGGCATTTTCACATGTACACGCAACTAGTGCAGCTTTCTCTATCGTCTCTCTCTCTCCCTCTTCGTACCCACATCCTGTTTCTATGTCCAAGGTATCAAATGCAAGGCGCGTCTGGTTCAACTCTTTTCTTTCTTCCTCTCTGTCTCTCTACAGCACACAATGCATCGGTTGACATTTGTGTACTCCTGCCCATCTAGCTATGTTCCCATTTATGTATTCTATCTTCTTTTCCACCAACAGTTAACAGAGGTGTGTTAATTCCAATAATGCATCGAATAGTCTCCTTTTCAATGAGGTCGTCGAATCGAAAAGCGACAGTAAGTACGAATAGCTTCCAAATATTTTTCTGAATATTTCACAGCAACAGTACGATAAATGTCATGCCGCCACCACTGTGGGCAAAAAGCATAATAATTTACGTAGTGGAATTGGGTGCATCACTTAAGGAGCCAGACATGACTCTTCAACATGATAATTCGCCCTCTCCGAATAGTTATAAGTATGTGAATAAACTACATGTTGGTTCCTCACGCTCCATTAAAACATTCGATGAGCAAGGCTTCATAGCACGGAATGTAATTACAGAAACGTTCTCGCGGTATAAATACTAGGATGCACATTGTGTTGTAAAACGGAGGACCCAGAGGTTGGGCATTTGAAGACATTTCGAAAAGTATTCAATATTCGATTCATTTTGCTCTTGGCACTATTTTATTTTGATTCCATTCGGTTTTAACAAACGTTCTCTTATCTGTAATAACTATTTCAAAAAGGTAATTTCTATCATTTCACCTGATTTTCTGCTGGGTATCATTTCGTTGTTTTATAAATTTGGCCTCCGGGAGGTATTGAAGTTGGTACATAACGGGGTAATAATTTAAGCTCAAGAAAAGAAGAAATAGCTCAAATCCAGTTCTTGATAAGCCCGAGTAAATTTATTAAGCAGACCGGCAAGTTGATGTGACTGATGTTCATCTAGTAGGCTTTTCTTTGTTGTAAATTTAGTCAGCACCTGGATACAAAGACAAACGGCTGTAAATTTACTGAAAAACAACTTAGGATCATGCTTTCTGCCGACAAACCATGCAAGAAATAGTACCAGTATGCCAATTTCCCAAAATCGAAGGTATTCATTTAATGGTATCTTTAATGATATTCAAGACGTTCCAAACTTTTGTCGCCAGCTTTCCATAATAATTGAGCGCCATGTCAGAGCAGACAAGAAAGACATAATAAAAAACGTGTAACATACAAGATCCCCGGAAGTAGCGAAAAGAAATTAGAAATCAATGTGCTTAAATAGATGTAAAATATAGCTTTAGAATTCACGCAAATCTGTAATGTGCAACAGGTTATACAGTCGAAAGTCAATAAGCAGTGGAAGAAAACACTGAAATATACAGCAACGTAATAAGACGATGCGCAAAACGAGAACAAGGTGAAAGCAGGAGCCAACGTTTCGACAAGTGGACTTCTTCAAGGCGACAAATGCTTTCCTCGCCACGGTATATATAGGTAGAGTTCTAAAGGCGAGAGGGCGTAAGGTGGGTGGGTGTGGCAACAAGCGAAGGTGTGTTAGGATACTCAGATTATTTTTGCATTCCGCGTAATTACATAAATAGTCGCAATTATTTAACCAACTTCTCGATTACTAAAATTATATGAAAAGTGTAAACGAGAAAACTGTAGAGCAACATGAGGAACTCCCGGTGCAGTTTTCTGTTGTTTAGTACGTGCTACGTAAAAGCGTTTTTCCGAGCGTGAAAGAAGCCCGCCAATTCACGCGAAGCGCGTCGAGCGGCCAGTCGCGCGGCGATTTTGCCTACATTCATGAGCTTCGTTCATTCTCCGGAAAACACTCTTATGTACCACGTATTGACCAACAGAAAGCTGTATATGGAGTTTTTCTTGTTGCTCTACAATTTTCTCATCGAAACTTTTCATCTCATTATAATTATTGAGAAATCAAATTATCAGTACTGACTAATTATGTAATTAGGCCGAATGCAAAAAAAAAAAGTCTGAGAATGTCCAAGCAGCGACAAACATCATTACCTTGGTTCGATCCAACTACGTGACCCTTGCATATTTTGTTAAAGTTTATATTTTTTAAGACTTTTTTAAAATTTGTTTATTCGCATAATTCCCAGGATACCACTGCGTATGTGCTACTAGAACAAAACAAGTACGCAATCCTTAATTATTACTCCGTTTGTCGTTGTCATACTTACCTCCAGAAACGCTTTACATCTCGAAACTTGATTGCGTAGTCGTCTCATGGTGCGCATCCACCTCGTTATATGTTTCCGATTCCGCATAGCTTGCAAGTGGTGTAGTGTATAAACAGAAAACGTGCGTGAGACTAAAGCTGTGATGTTCGAAGGGCGCATCTTCCATTCGGTTGCATGTTCTGTAGGATGACAGAAAACGTAACAGAATGCGTATTCGTTAATACACACCACTCGATAAAGGCTGCGCTTCACAGTGACTCCAACTTGTTCGTCGGATCTCCGTAATCTCTAGCAATGTTATCTCAAGGTTCGTGCTTTCTCCTTTGCTTCAGAGTCGCAGCTATTTCGCTATGCCCTGCTGCTGCCTTAACCTGTAGCATTGCAAATGGATACGAGTTATCTGTTGGTGTCATCAATATGGTTCTTACAGCACCCACAACAACAAGACGCTGCACCTGTTTTTAATTAGCACAATTAAACCTAAGGCTTCTGTCAGCTTCTCAACTCTTTGAAGTGCAGTAGGAGCGCACGGACAACCTACAGCATCAGTACTTCTCTACGGGATTCCGTTGCTGTTTCTACTTCGCATAACACTATTCATCTTTATTAGAACATTGTAACGAAAATAATTTTTCTTTCACTTGCTCCAGAGAGAGCATCCTGGTACTGTAAGAAACAGATTGAATTTTGCTCACAGAAGCACAGTACATACGTTTTGTTTACTGGCTCATGCTAATACGTCGCTGATTACTGTCCTGCTGCCTCTCGCGTTCATAGTAGACCTGTAAGCATATTTTGTGCGTCTGGTAAACGTACGTTCTGGCTGGAGACAACAAGTGCACATTTTATATGATTTTTCATTCCAAAACAAAACGTCTTGCTGCTACTTAGAAATAAAATGAAGAATGCGAGCTTCATCGTCATTTTCATGTAAATCGCACATTTGTACGGTCGTTGGGAAATTCGTATTATCCTTTTCTTTTTAATTACAACATCACACTTAGCCCACAGTTCGTGCTTTGCGGACGCTGTCGTGATCTCGATGTTCTGCCAGGACGACTAGCATCACTGCGATGGGGCAGAACAATGAAGTTTCACATTGCTGTAGTGCTCCAGGATGCTAAGAGAATGTGGCTTCATAGCAAGACAACAAAGTGGACGTAGGTTTAAGAAAGGAATACTCGGCATCTAGGTCTTCTGGATGTTCTGTCAGTCTCAACCGTAAGTCGGTAGCCCTATTTCGTTGTCACGACGACATTGCCTAAGCTTCAGCAGCACACTGTCCACTAGAGGTCCGCGCACATCGCCCGGTATTCACAGTTTAATTTCACGTAAGTTTTATTTATTGCGCAGAGTGCAGTAGGTCAATTTATTATCATACAAGATGTGTGCGCTTCGCCTATTCACGGGAACCTTTATACGTGTGCAACAACAAATGTCGTTTAGAGTTGTTCACTTCCGAGCCACCCGTCGAATGTCACAGGCTTAGAAAGCCATTGAAAGCTTGGAAGTAAGCCTTTGCATTAACTTCGCCCTCCGTTTCTGAAATTAACGCATTAAAATATTTCTCGCAATCAAAAGTTGATGCTTAAATACTCATCCTTCCTATGGAAATATGGCACGAATAGCCGCAATATTTTTTTCGCTTGTGAGGGAAAACTATATAGATAATACTACTAAAAGCCGATTTCTATCAGCGAACTACATTGTTTAATATTGACAAACATAACTCAAAAGTACCCTCCCTTCCTCAAGGACAGCCGTCAAGAACTTGGCCGCTTCGCAGTCTCCTTCCTGAGAGAAGAACGACGGCCAGTATGAGCACCGCTGTCTTCATCTTGGCGTTCATTATCGGTGCTTGCAGACGAGTGGCGATGCAAGACTTAGCTGCACAAATGCAGCGGTCTGTACTCGATTCGAATATGTTTTTATTTTTGGCCGCCGGTGCTTATACAGGGAAGCTTTTAGAGAACGAAAACATTCTCGCGTCGATCCAGGCGCCCTCCAGAATAAATTATCAATAGCATCGTTCCAGGAGGTTGTTTTTTAATAACCTTGAGTGCAACAGTTGGGTAGTCTGAGCACGTAACTCGGTCTTGCAATGAGAGTTCAAGCGGAATGGCATTGAGCTCAATATTTGCAATGTGAACAACGTTTTGTTCGGGTTGTTTCGTATAACACACCGTAAACGTCATACGGCCTTGTGCTGATAACTGCGGTTTTATTTTGTGGTGTGCTGGCTTTTGTTGAAGTGCAACGAAAGCTATGTTGATAAGTTTTATAACTGATTATTACTCACTTTTAATGTCTCGCTGAAAAATTGAGTATGAGGGTGTCGGTAAGTGACGTGCAAAATATATTTACATTAAAATTTGTTTCGCTTTGTCGCCGCGCCTTCAACACAGTAGTGAGGTATAACAAGTCTTGTGGTGCAAACTAAACAGTTTTAACAGCCTTATGGATGCATAAAAGGGGCTTTGTTTGTCGCTTTCAACTTCCACCCTCATCTTTAGAGGGTAGGATAGACATTGTTCGAAAGAAATGAAGCTCTTACTTTTTTGGCGTCTTTTTTTGACGAGTAATTCTGTGACGGGGAACACGAGAACGGCGACAAACAACACTTCATTCTTATAATTGTCAAACGCTCGTAGGAAATATTTTGATACGCACAAGGTGCTAAGAATGAGTAGAATTTTCAACTCTCGCCTCTGTCAGCGAAATTGACGTTGTGACCTCATTGTCTTGTAAAATAGTCCTATATTACCTTACTGGATAGTCAATAAACAAACCAACAACCTTAAGGTGCAAAAGTTGTTAAGTGTATAGGGTAACCGTGAGAAAAAAGCGTAACAGTTGAAAACTGCACTAGGGGGTTGCTGCAGGCTTTGCAGTACGAATAAATATGGGCACTGGATGACATGCAAGTCCGAGGAAGGAAATGTTTCCTTCAATATTAAGGCCGCCGATAATACCAAAAGTGTACTTGGCTTTATTGCACTGGGAAAGTAACATTTATTGCTCATATTAACGAAATGGGTGGTGTTCCTTGTTGCTGATGTCAACTCAAACTCCTGCAAATAAATGGAATACGTCTACATGTGCAATAAGTTGCAAACATGTGCAGCAGCATGTTGCCCATTATATTAATAAGATGCCCTCTAAATATACCTGATTTGAAGTATATGTAGAACGTGTAGACAGACGCGAGTGGGCCGCGTCCCATGTTGTACCGAAGTCGAACAACAAAGTCAGGATTTGTGGTGACTTCAACGTGGCACTAAATCCGTGTCTGCGCATAAATCAGCAAACAGTTTAAAGACAGGTACTAAAAGCTCGAAATAATAGCACCCGAATAACCACATATACTACATTGTGTTACTTGGGGAAAAGACGGGCAAGGCGGGAGATGGAAATTCAAGACGATGAGCAAAACCATAACAAGGTAAAAGCAGGAGCCAGCGTTTCAACAAATGCACTTGTCTTTTTCAAGGTGACATATGCATTCCTCGGCACCCTACCTAAAAGAACCCTACGTATGTATACTGTGCCGAGGAAAGCATATGTCGCCTTGAAACAGAAAAGTCCACTTGTCGAAACGTTGTCTCCCGCTTTTACCTTCTCGTTTTGCTCATCATTTGCTTATATTGTAGCGTACATCTAAGATTACCTATTACAGCCATACGCTGCAGACAGTCTTACATATTCCCCTTAACGAGAGGTGGTAGCTAATTTATACGGACTTTCAAACCATCATACATTTTTTTTTCAACCGACACTTTTTAGATTCTTCTGTTTCTTTCTTTTTCTTTATTTCTTTTTCACTTAGTTTACTATTTCAGGCCTGGAAGTTACAATACAATGAATATCCCTTTGTCATCACGATACTGAGGAGATTGAGAAAAATTTTGCTCTTATGTTATTTTATTACCAGTCCAACCTATTCGCTACGCAATTTTCCATTGTCTTTGTTGTTTATCCGGAGCCACAGAAGCTAAACTTTCAGGGTAGATTCCAGGAGGAAACCTTTATGAGCGCTTTTTCTTTTCTCCCACGAGTGATTTATTGCCGTATAGATGGGATAGTAAGTGCCACAAATTCTCCTATGAGCAGCTGCTAGAAATACGATGGGCGCATTACGCTTCAAAGCCATTAGTTATTGCAGAACGATTCAGGTTTACTTCCCGTTTTTCAGGAAGAAGGAGAATCTGATACAGCATTTTGGGGGCGTAGAGCTGAAGCGTTCGGTGGCGTCATGGGACTTTCCTTGACGGCGCAATTCGGGACCGTTTCGTCACCGGGCTCCGTGACAGAGAAACGCAGGCGGAGCTGCTGAAGAAGGGAACCTTAACGTTCACAAGTGCATGCGACATTCCGAAAGACACCTGGCACGAAAAGAAAGCCAAGAGTTTTTGCCCAGCTGTGTTCACTCTATCAACGCAATTGGCGGTAAACTGCACAGTGGGAAACGCGTAGAACCGAACAGAAAATCTTGTACGCCACGATGACGAGTAAACACGCGATAGTTCTCAGAATGTTTCCGGTGGGGATCTGTCAATGACCCGGCAGTCTGCAAGTGCCGCAAGTGCCGTTGCCGTCGTTGCAAGCGCTACAGACACTTAGCGAAAATTTGCAAGGCTAAGGCCAAGGGCACTACCAATGCAGTGTGCGAAGGCAGTAGCAACGAACTGGCGTTACACAATGTTTGCTTGTGTGGTGAACGCGCAGGACGTTGTGAAATATGTCTTTGAGTGGCAGAAAAAGATGTTCGCATGCAGATAGACACAGGAGCATCTGTTTCAATTGTGCCAGAAAGCATGTACAAGAGTTACTGGCCCAGTCTACCTTTAGAGCTCTGCCATTTGTAGTTGAAAACGTATGGCAGTTCTCAGTTCGCAGTTACGGTGAAAGTAATAGTTCCAGTGGAGCACAAGGGTTCATACCAGAAGCTTCCATTAGTGGTTGTTAAAACCCGTGATACCTGCAACACTTCATTGCTTGGTCGTGACTAGCTGGTGGCTCTAAGAATGGACTGGCCTAGTGTGCACGAGGTACGCAAAGATAGTGCTGCCATGTTACTTGAAGGGTATTGACAAGTTTTTATTATTATTATTATTTGTTTTGAACACATATACACATACATACAGTTAACAGGAAAGGGAAGGTGAGGAGCAGGCTGGCAACTGCCAGCCTGCTCCTCAAGGTGACAGCAACACAGAAATGGAAGATAGGAAGGAAGGGAGGAAAGAGGAAAGGAAGAGCAACAGGACAAATCTAAAGACTAAAGTAGAACACAGTACACTAGCACGTTGTTCCGCCGAGTTTCGACTCTGCAGCCGGAATTAAAGTGACGCCGCATCGAACAGCCTCCACAATTATCTATCACATCCTTGGCTAGTTTGCTACGCGGCTAATTGTGCGCTCCACGATGAGACGCCAAGTATAGCTGCACGCAATCACCGTTTCACTGGTAGTCGGTTCACAATATACACTACAAGGTGTTTGAACCCGCCACTTCCCATCTTCGAAGGAAGAAGCGTTAGGACACAGTACAGATCACACACAGTAGGGCCGGTCACTGAAGGTCACGCTACTACAGAATGTTGAACGTTCACGCTACAAACGTGAACTTAAGTTAGTTAGCTCTAGAAAGGTTAGTAGGGCGCGATGGGCCTGATCACGTTTAGATGCACAACCACTGGGGTATAAGCATTCCTCGAGTGTCGCACACCGCAGGCCAAGGAGGTGATAGTTTCTCACTAGCGACATGCGCTGCGCACTGAAAGCGGGACACTCAAATATAAGGTGCTGAAGTGTCTCGTAGCAGCCACAAGACGCACAGAATGGACTTGCCACACGCCCTTGCCTGTATAAACGTTCGTGCACGTTCACGCAACCAACCCTCAGCTTGAGCAGTTGTGCTCTAGCGCGACGAGGCAAGCCTCGACCACGAACACGGGGCGGGAACGTTCCATTTGTGACACGCTGATCTGGATGCTGCTTAAGTAGGTGGCGACGTATCAGGAGACGAGCGTCATCAAGCTTGCACAGAATTTCTGGGCAGTCACAGTTGTTATGAGCGCAACTTGAAGCGAGCCGATCAGCTTCTTCATTTCCGGCGATTCCTACGTGTGAAGATACCTCACGTGATGTAATTTTGCTCGCAGAGTCAGTAATGCTGCGCACAAGTGGGCAATCAAGCTCACTGCGTTGTAACCTGCTAAGGGCAGCACGGGAGTCCGTAAAGATGACAACTTTCGATGTAGTTAACTCCTCTTGCACGTATTTCAATGCAACATTAATCGCTGCTAGTTCTGCAGTTGTTGACGAAGCTGGATGAGGTATTTGAAATATACGTCGTACTTTAGTTGAAGGGCAGAATAAAGCTGCAGAGGCGCCTTGACCGTCGTTGTGTACAGATGCATCTGTGAAAACTTGAAGATAATCTGGAAACTTTTCGAACATGTGAGACTGAGCCAATTGGAATATTGCCGAAACAGCCATATCAGACTTTTTCTGTATGTCAGGGATTGTGAGGTAAATGGGAAGAACGTGTTTCGTGATACCTTTTGGAGGCGGAGACGTATCTGAAGCAGCATGTTCAGAAATGGTAGTGATATTCATAAATAAAGCCGCCATTTTTCCCATTCGAGATAACGGGCGGTTAATGAGACGATCAAGGAGCGATTGACCATTCGATGCGCGGTGCAGACGCTCAATATGATGATACAGAGCTCTCTGATCTGCTTGCAGCCTCAGGGGTAACTGATGCGCTTCAGTGAGTAATGCAATATATTGCGCCTCACGAGGTAATCCAAGCATTAGTCGAAGGGCAACGCGATGATCTCGCTCCAGTTGGGACATCAAACTATGTGGTATGTTCAAAATTGGTAATGCGTACAGCATGCCTGAGAGTACAGATGACTGGTACACCTGAAGAGCCGTTGTTTGGTCGCAGCCAGCACCTCGAGCAGTCAAGGCGGCCACATACTTAAGGAGGGAGTGCGATTTGCGTCGTACAGATTTAACGGCAGGACGCCGAGAGATGCGATCATCCACAATTAACCCCAAATAACGGTGTTGTCGCACCCAGTTTATAGGCGTTTCGTCAAGATACAGTCAGCTCATCGTTCGACAAGCGCGTTGTTTAGGGTGATATGCTATTGCAGCCGACTTAGCAGGTGATATGAGCAGTCCAACTTCACCCAAATACTCCGAAGTAGCGTTGAGAGCTCTTTGCAAGCTTGCACGAAGCCGCGGACCAAGGTGCGAAGGGCCGCTTATCCACAGAGCAATGTCATCTGCGTAGACGGCTATGTTCACAGGGAAATCAGCGTCCCGAGGCAAACGACTTGGAAGTGCGGCGAGTACGGTGTTAAACAAAAGCGGCGATAATACGCGGCCCTGTGGCACACCGCACTTCACATTTCGGTATTCACTAGTTACTCCTCCGACACGCACTTTCATACGGCGCTCCGATAGAAAATTATGCACAAATTGTAGCAGACGACCCGAAATTCCCGCGGTTGCAAGAGCGAAAATAATCGCCTTATGCGGAACTGAATCGAAAGCTTGCTGTATGTCGAGGAAGAGCATGTAGGCAGAGTGCTTGTTTTCTTTAGCAAATTCGAGTGCTGAGACAAGGTCTGATATGCTGTCCAGAGCCGAACGGCGGCGCCGAAAGCCACTCATGACATCAGGGAAAAAATTCAGCTCCTCTAGCCTGACATCTAAACGAAACAAGACCATTCGCTCCATTAACTTGATGACATTTGAAGTTAGGGATATTGGTCGGTAGGACTTTAGGTGCCTTGCAGGACGCCCGGGCTTTAAAATTGGTATTACCACGGACGATTTCCATTCAGTAGGGATTACACCGGCTCTCCATACTTCATTATACTCGTCCAATATACGGTCATGGAAACTCTTATCAACGTTCCGCAATGCTTGGTACGTCACACCATCTTCGCCTGGAGCAGTGCGGCGTTTGGACAGGCTCAGCGCGTGTCGCAGCTCCTCAAGAGTGAAATCTGCCTCATCCATCTGGCAGGCTGGACCATAGGAAGCGGTTATGGTGCTGTGACTTGTCAAAGAACGAAGGTCGCTAATTGTGGTGTCACTGGATGCAGAAGAGACGAAAATGTCTGCGAATGCCTCCGCTATTACTTTTGGTGACTGGTCAGTCGCTATGCTCAATGCAGCCGTAGGATTCTTGCAGATTTGAGGAGTGCGGAGAGCCTTCAGTATGCGCCATACATTTCCAAAACCACTTCCAGTGTGCAACGAACTACACAAAGCTTCCCAGCTCTTTCAACGAAGCTGTTTTGTATGCCGCCGTATGGCTGCATCAATGCGATTGTATATAGTCCAGTCGGTGCGTCGTTTAGAGCGCTGTGCCCGTCTATAAGCGCGCCGTCGACATGCGCGCAGCCGCAAAAGCTTTAGATCGGGATTTGGTTTGCCGATACGCCGTCGTCGTTGTACTGTAGCTTTTCGTAAGCACTCACTCATAAGTTTAAATAGGCTGTCTTGAGATGGTGCCTCTGAGATCAGCTGCCGGAACTTGTCCCAGTTAGTCACTGTATAAACGACATCCTGGCGACCCACAGTATGTGTTGGTATTAACCAAATGGGTAGGTGATCTGAGCCCCACGGGTCGGGTTCACATGACCAGGCTAAGCACACATCTCTCGTTGATATCGCAAGGTCTATAGTGGTATGCTCCTTTCCTCTACCTATAAATGTAGGTGAACCGTCATTCAGTAATTGGAGATCATTCTTGATAATGATCTCGTTAATCTCTGTCCCACGATTGTCTTGGGGACGGCTACACCATCGTGGATGGTGGGCATTAAAATCTCCGCATAACACAAACGATGCCCCACACCGAGACAATAAGCTCTCAAGTAGCGAGGTATCGGAAGAACGTGTAGGCCTGTTGTATATGCTTGCCACCGTCGTACACACACCTCTGAGGCTCACAGTAACAGCTACACACTCAAACTCATCGTCACAGATGCCGTCTGTGTCAATAACCGCGAAGTCCAAGTCAGCACGAACGTACACTGATGCTTTTGAAGCATTGCGCGTATGCGCCTCCTCCACGCACTGGAAAGAGCCACAAGCTGGTTCCGCGCATCGAGTGTTACTGTGGACACCCACGAAGCCTGGCAATCGATATTCGTCTTTCCTTACGTTAGTTTCCTGAAGCGCTATAACGTCTGGTGGAGTCTTCATAGCGATGAGTCGAAGGACTAAATCCGCGTGCCGCGGTCGCATCGACCTGACATTCCATTGCAGCACAAAGGGGCGAGGCTGCTGACAACTGTTGGAATTGTTTCCGGTAAAACGTTTAGCGAAGGCCGTCGAGGACAGGAACGAGTGCCTCCAAAAGTTGCTCTGCTGCTGACGCTGCTGGTGTCTGGCGACCGGCGATTAGAGATCTGATGACGTTGACAAGCATCTTTAGAAGATTGACAAGTTGCACATCGTCGTTGGCTGATACCGGTTTAGGTAATGTGTTTGCGGTGCTTTCCACCGTGGTCGAAGTCTTTGTAGATACTTGTTCCGACGGTTTCGATGGAAGCGCTGGCCACGATGTGTCTGAGAGGCAGAAGTTCCGCCCCCCTACTTTCCGATGCGTTGTGTCTTTGTCACTCTTTGAACGCGCTGCCTTTCCAGTCGCTGGGGCAGCACTACGGTGACGGGCGCTTTCATCTCCTGATGCCTTCTTTTTGGCTTTCTCTTTTAGTGCCTTTAGTTCATTCTTCAATGAGGGACATCCTTTATCTGTTGCCAAATGTTCACCATTACAGTTAGGGCACCGATATGCCTGACTTTCACAGGAATCTACATGGTGATTCCCACCGCATTTGGCACAGACCAAATCTCTGGTGCAAAAGCCCTGAACATGACCAATCTTAAAACATTTATGGCATTGCAAAGGCCGTGCTCCGAAAGGTCGAACAGGATAGCGCACAAGTCCAGCCTTTATATGACTAGGCAGCTTTCCAGAGGCGAAAAGTATCTTCATACACTTTGACGAGCCTAGCCTTCGAACGCTAATTATTTTGCATGGTGGCGTGCAAACGATCATGTTCTTAAAAACGTCGTCTTTGAGATCCAAGTCCACATCAGATACGACACCAGCTGCTATATTTGTACCCTGTGGTACGTAGGGACGCGTGCGGACCCCACAGATTTCAGACAAACCAAGTAGAGTTTGCACCATCTTGTCATCAGTAGTGTCAACAGCAATGACATTTTTCCAGGGGTTCACGCGAACCTCTTGGATTAGTCCAGGGGCAAGTTTGAAGAAGAAATCATTAAGTTTCTGTCGAGAGATAGCATTCAGGCTTACCATCGCGTCGACGGGAATGAAAGCTACTGTTGTAGTCTTGATGGTGTTGTATATGATAGTCCCTTCACTTGAGGACGATGCCGGTGACGTCCGTCGTGGGCGGCGGTGCTTGACAGGTATGAAAGCATCCGAATCTTCAGATCTTGAGTCAGAAAGCTCGGAATCAGTAGCGTCGGATCCTACTGCCGAACTGAGCCGCTTCCGAGCCGCGGGCGGTCTATGCTGACCGCCGGACGTGTCCAAGACCATATCTTCCATGGCAAGCTCCGCGGGGAAGATCTACCAGCAGAGTAAAAGACTTCAGGGTTCAGCACAAACGTCGTTGCCTGTTACTGATGCACGAAAATAAGGTAAATAGAGAAAAACTGCAGCACCAGAAGAAAACCAGCAACCGAGCACAGTAACTTCGTCGTCGTCTCAAGTTTTTGATCAAACACTTGGTTTAATTAAGAGGTCTTCTATCGAGGTAGTGCTCATACAAGATAGCAGTCCTGTCTTTCGCAAAGAGCGCCAAGTGCCTTTTGCAGTGAAAGACATGGTAGCACAAGAGTTGGAGTATCTTGTAGAGACCGGTGTTCTTGTACCAGAAAAAAAAGAGCGAGTGGGCCGCATTCCAAGTTGTACCCAAGTCGAACAACAAAGTCAGGATGTGTGGTGACTTCATCATCATCATCATCATCATCATCATCATCATCATCATCATCATCATCATCATCATCATCATCATCATCATCATCAGCCTAGTTACGCCCACTGCAGGGCAAAGGCCTCTCCCATACTTCTCCAACTACCCCGGTCATGTACTAATTGTGGCCATGTTGTCCCTTCAAACGTCTTAATGTCATCCACCCACCTAACTTTCTGCCGCCCCCTGCTACGCTACCCTTCGCTTGGAATCCAGTCCGTATCCCTTAATGACCATCGGTTATCTTCCCTCCTCATTACATGTCCGACCCATGCCCACTTCTTTTTCTTGATTTCAACTAAGATGTCATTTACCCGCGTTTGTTGCCTCACCCAATCTGCTCTTTTCTTATCCCTTAACGTTACACCCATCATTCTTTTTTCCATAGCTCGTTGCGTCGTCCTCAATTTCAGCATAGCCCTTTTCGTAAGCCTCCAGGTTTCTGCCCCATATGTGAGTACTGGTAACACACAGCTGCTATACACTTTCCTTTTGAGGGATAGTGGCAACCTGCTGTTCATGATTTGAGAATGCCTGCCAAACGCACCCCAGCCCATTCTTATTCTTCTGGTTATTTCAGTCTCATGATCAGGATCCGTGGTCACTACCTGCCCTAAGTAGATGTATTCCCTTACCACTTCCAGTGCCTCGCTACCTATCGTAAACTGCTGTTCTCTTCCGAGACTGTTAAACATTACTTTAGTTTTCTGCAGATTAATTTTCAGACCCACCCTTCTGCTTTGCCTCTCTAGGTCAGTGAGCATGCATTGCAATTGGTCTCCTGAGTTACTAAGCAAAGCAATATCATCAGCGAATCGCAAGTTGCTAAGGCATTCTCCATCAACTTTTATCCCCAATTCTTCCCACTCCAGGTCTCTGAATACCTCCTGTAAACATGCTGTGAATAGCATTGTAGAGATCGTATCTCCCTGTCTGATGCCTTTCTTTATTGTGATTTTGTTGCTTTCTTTGTGGAGGACTACGATGGCTGTGGAGCCGCTATAGATATCTTATAGAAACAAGCTCTTCGACGCAGCACCTGTGCCAGAAAGCCTCCTGATCGGTACAAACCAAACAAAGAAAAAAAGAGGGAAGTAGTGTTGTTTATCCGAGACGCGTTTTGGCTTTCAGCCATGTGACATCCCTCTGTTGCGCTATCAGAGACGCGCTCTCGCATCGGTCATGTGGCCTCGCTGCGCTGTTCTTGCGGCGCAGTTGTGCGCGCACATGTCGTGTGCCTGCCGTCGTTCTGCTTGCTGGCGTGTCTCCATAAGCATCCGGCACTACTGTGTTTGTCGTTTATTCTTTCTAAAATGGCCTAGCTTGCCGAGTAAGCAGTTTTTTGGTTGCTCTGACATTGGCGTTGCCCGCCGCAGGCGCAACATTAAGAAAGCAACATTATGAGCCCTTCATAAGCTATTAGAATCAAACGGTCATTCGTAAGTACAAAAATATCTTGAATGCAGTTATCGAATAATTCAGTATTGTAAACTGCGCTCAATTAAACAAAAAAGTGAAGCACGAGTACTGTAATGTAATCTCCGTGGCCATAGTAGCCATAAAGCGTAACATGTTACGCAGTAGAGCAGAGTACGTCGTTCAGACAGCCATACTTTACCTGCACAACTGTACCTGCCACGGCCGTGGCTATGCTGTTGCGCAGTTGAGTACTAGGTCGCGGGGTCAAAACCTGGCTGCGCTGACCACATTTATATGCGGGCAAAATGCCAGAGCAACTCTGTCGCGTGCATTGCGGACACGTTAAAGGTCTCCTGGTGGTCAAAATGCATCCGGCGTTCCTCACTTTGGTGTGCCTCATAATCAGCTCGTGATTTGGCACGTAAAATCGCAGAATTGAAATTCAGATTTGCCTGGCGACCATCATTCAAACTCTCCAAAAAATCATGGGTATTCGAGCCAGCTACATATTCCTTCTTCATGCTCCATCTGTGTTTTAATGGGATAGGCTTTATCGCGTGCGTTGTAATGACAGAAACTTGCTAACGTTATTAATGCCAGAATGAGAATAACTTATTAATAATGGTAAAAACAGCTGTGCAATAGTCGAAAACAATTCGAGCAGTATTTGATACTCGATTCGATTTGCTTCTAACACCACTTAATTCGTATTCGAATCGTTTTCCAAGATACCTGTTCACACCATAATGCGTATAGGTAAATGCCAAAGTGATGTCTACGTGCTTTTGTGCAGTGGACTTGTTGCAGGTTTTGAAACTCCTGGGGTAGATACTTCAGTAGTTGGATACCTGAAATTCAACAGTGAGCGTTTTCAAAAAAGAGATAGCAATTGGTATCAACTTTTTTCGTGCACGCAAATAACTTCATTGAGTGAACCAGCGCGTTGATGTCGAAGTTAATCCACTGTGTTGTCTTTTTTTGCGGTAAATTTATTTTGAGGCACCTCGATTACCAAGAAATGCTGTACATTTGCCACAAATATAAAATAGGATGATGTTCGCTGTCTGCATGCATCATGCTTGTCGACAATGCGCCATGTGTCAACGATGCGCTTGTGAGCCGGTTTCCCTAAATTGAATGGCGTCATTGAATGGTATGTAATGATATTGTAAATGTTCCCATATTCTCTCCCCAGCTTTTAGTAATACCGTATTTGAGCCCACATAAAGATCGTAAAGAACTGATAAACATTAAAACGTACAGGAACACAATGATAAGAAACTTAGTCTTTTGATAGCGTTGGCACATTTGCTGTAACATGCACTAGAATTCACAACTGAAGAACAAAAAGCATTTGAAGTGAGCCGTAATATACAAACGTGATGCCTACGTGCTTCTTCTGCACAGTAGACTTGCTGCACACCTTCTAGTCAAACATTCGTTATTTTTACGTCACGAAAGTACAATGTTATTACGAGGCACACCGTGGTGATGCACGCCAGAATATGTAGACCACCTGGTGTTCTTTACCGCCCCCGCAATGCACTGTACTAGCGTGGTTTCAAATTCTGACTTCGTTGAAATGCGGCCGCCGCGGTCGGAGTCGAACCCGCGACCTTCAATTCACCACCGCAATGCAACAGCCGCTGAGCTACCACGGCTGATAGAATCCTACTCGCCTAAACATATTTTTTTCCATCGCTGCACCTTATTTAACGAGATGTGCAAACGAATAAATGATTTTTGTATGGTACACTTGGTGTCTTCACTGCTTGCGCTGGTAATATCCAGTAGCTAATGAATTTACGCATTCCGTTTTTGGTACTGTGGGTGCGAAGGCCGGAGACCCCTCCGGCCTTATTGTAAAGGTATTCTCGACCTTTACAATAAAACAAGACAATAAAGATTTCTTTCTTTAATATGAATATCAAGCCGCTTTTTCTCGCTTCGAAAGTTTGCCCAGTACAGGGTCTCTGAGAGCATAGGGCGAACATTCGTCGCCTCTGGGTAGCCTTTGTTGCGCTGTAGAGGAACGGGTGTAAGACGACGCGTAGTGTTCCTCTGTGTCAAGGAGTGGTTGTTAGGGATACTAAAGCGGATGACCCTACATGCAAGCAAGGCCCCGAAAAGATTGACAGGAAAAGCGTTGAAAAAATGCTGAAGCACATCCTCAAATAAATGAAAGCGATTCTCTGGGGCCTCCAGACTCCGGCCGCTAAAAGCTCTGTGCATGGCGACGGCGTACTGGAGCCGCTTTGCGCCGCTCTTTAGATAATTTAAACACCTTCCTTGGCACATGTGCTGCTCGCGCAGCAGAAGCCCGTACACAAGCCTCTTCTTTGCGTACTTTTGTGAAGTTTCACTTGAATTCGTGACTCTATCTATGCTCTCGGAGGCAGATGACACTTCTGAATGACTTTTTTGGATTTGTTGGTAACCATCACAATGTTGGAACTTACCTTCATCGTTGTGTGTTTTTTCCATGGCGCAAGCTTTACTTCCTTGATTTTTCACTAGAGAATCGACCTCAGAACGTTCGCGACGGTTTTGGTTCCGCTTTTCGGGAGGGAGCTTGCGAACATCTCATATTTTAATATTTATTATCACGAAAGTTATTCTTAAATCTGTAGTGACTCAGTCAATGTCTCGAACTGTAAAAGTAATAACATGCCTGACGGACCTATATGTACAATTCACTTGATGAGCCCATTGCTGTGAATGTAAGCTTCATAACTACCTAGATGGTGCAAAGGTTATATCATGTGAGTGTCCTTGGCGTATTATTATTTAAATGCGCAAGATTTAATGTCAGCTGCAAGCGTTTGCACTAAAACTAAGGTTCCATGCGAAAGGTCTCGGCCTAGGTATTGCGCGTCGGATTCTATTGCTAAAAGAGTCTGATTGCGATAAATTTATGACTCTCTTCGAACTGCACCGCCTTTTTGACGAAAAGCGGAGGATCTCCTCCTCGTAGGAGAAAAAACAATACTAGGAAGAGGAGGAGAGCAAGAGAGGGAAAGTTTATTCACTGCACAGACTAGCATGGCTACCATTTGTTGCGGTGTGGGAGTAAAGGCAATTCATGTTAACAGAAGTAGACACCAGCAAGAAAGTACGCTGCAAAAAAAAACTGTACGTCAGTGCGAAGTAGCGTGTGATACTTCTAAATGTCTGTCACTCAGTCCACGGACTCTTCAAAAGCACAACGCCTTCAGTGCCTTCTTCTCGTGTCCGAGAATTCTCGCTAGCGAAAAAAAGTGGCGATTGTGCAGCCAGTGTGAAGCGGTCGAGAGTCATTTACCAGGTGCAATGAATCGAGGACATGCACAAAGCAGGTGCAGAATCGTTTCATCGCAGCCACAGCTGGCGCGCGTAGGGTTGTCAGGAATTTTGTCGCGAAATGAATAACTGAGTGTTTGTGAAGGCCACGCCAAGCCACAGACGGCACTGTTTCTCTTTTTACGCTTTCTTAATGTTTCCCGAACACGTTCGGTGTGCTTCATGCCGGTCCACTCAACACTGCTGATTCGTGACTTACGTACCTAATACCAAGGTTTTGTGCAATGTCCCCAGAACACTGCGTATGCTATCACACCAATATGACCACCTAATTCATAGATCACTGTAAAACGTCGCGTGACACACTAGCCTCAAACGACACCTTTCCTCTTTTTTGTTCATCCTTCTCGCGAGAAGCGGAGAATCTTTTTGTAAGTGAAAAATGAAGGAGGGGCAATAGAAACGACTCGGAGGTTGGCCACTATATAGACCGGCTCGCTACCCCTTACTATTGTTATAGGGCACACGGAATCAATGAAAATAAGTGGAGACGGCAGCAAGACTAATAATAAGAAGACGAAGAAAACTGGACATGACTGCGATGTAGCTCGCGAGTTTTCTCGAAGTCTATCACCCAGTCTACTTCTCAAGAAACGCAACGCGTTCAGCGATTTCTGTGCTTTGGGTGGTTTCTACCGCAGTTCTAGAACTCTCGCTTCCAACGAAGAAGAATTATTAAATTAATTGAAAGCATTAAAAAAGAAACATCGTTCGAAATAAAAGTAGAGAACATAATAAAACTTTAAACGAAAACTTGAAATTGTTTGCTTTAATGAAAAGGTATTTATTTTTTATGAGCGATTAAAAATAAAACGTATGAAAGAATGCATCCTAATGAATACATCGATCGAGTGCATTAAGTTACGGCAACTTGGAGAGGAAATGCCGTTCCAAACATTTAATGGCAACTTTCATAATCAAACAATATTTAGAAAAAAAAGTATTAAAATTATGAATATACCAACGATTACATTGTGGTTGTATTATAGTACGGAATGAATAAATATAAAAAGGTTTATTAATACATTGTTGATCTTCTCCGATTGTCCAGCCTGTTTAATGTGGTTGAGAGGTATTTTCTCGGTGCACTGAAGCCAAAACATTCACAAAGGACGTGCGCGTCTCCTTGAAACCACTGTTGTCGCAAGTAGGGCTGTCCGGCATTTTGATGAGAAGTGAATGGGAGTTTGTTCAGGCCATGGCAAACCAAAGGCAGCACATCTTTTTTCACACTTTCATAATGCTTCCAGAGCACGTTTGCTTTGTTTCCATCATGTCGGGCCACTGAACACTGCAGATCCGTGACTCGCTCACCTAATACCGCATTTTCCTGCAGTGCCGCTAGAGCTCTTTCGATTGCAAGAAGGCAATGCGTTCATTTAATGATTTATACTTGCATTTAATTGTACTGATCGATCTGCAACGACCCAAGAAGCAATGAAAGTAGGAGTTACCATTAATAATATTTGGGGTTTTACGTGCCAAAACCACTTTCTGATTATGAGGCACGCCGTAGTGGAGGACTCCGGAAATTTTGACCACCTGGGGTTCTTTAACGTGCACCTAAATCTAAGCACACGGGTATTTTCGCATTTCGCCCTCATCGATATGCGGCCGCCGTGGCCGGGATTCGATCCCGCGACCTCGTGCTCAGCAGCCCAACACCATAGCCACTGAGCAACCACGGCGGGTAAGTTACCATTAGACGCACAAGACGTCATTTATCTCAGTAGAACTGTATCATTATTAGGCAACAAGATGCGCAGCTCATAAAATGTAAATAATAATTCAACCATATATACTGACTCATTAGATGCACTACAGTCATTAGTTCAATGTTTTTTTTTCTTTGTCGATTCTTACTCGCAACCGCATGTTGTCGCCATTATTCGCCAGTGTACATAAAAACGAAACACCAGAAAGGAAACACGACAAGCGCTGCTCTAGCGACGGAAACTTTTTATTGGAACAAAAAGATTATATGGACAGCGATTATGAAAGTCATGTAGAAAACGTAGAAAATATCGCAAATTCAAGAGGAATCAACGAATGCGATCTCTTCATTTGATAGGAAACTGGCGGCTAGCTTATACACATGTTCTTGTTCTTGACTACATTACTTGCCTCGACAATTTGATGTGTGCGGTGTTTGTGATGATGATTATGTCTTCAAAAGAAAACACGCAGCCGCAATCACGACAATGGCTGGCAAGATGCTACAACACCACTACCTTTAAGGAATTGGCAGGTTCGCGCAGCCTGATATTTACATGTCTACCAGTCTGTACGATGTAGAGGCTACCACACGTGCGAGGAATCTTATACAGCTCTTCAGACGAACAATCAGTGTACTTATGAACATGCTTAACAGCGTAAGTGTTAACACTCACTTCTGCTCCAATACCCGTGTGCCTATCACAACCGCAACGCATAGACCACGAACTTTCTTGACACCTTAAAAAACAACGTCAACGCCAAAATGCCCGGCCACTTTCTTTCACCCGTGCCAAATGAACTGCATATAAAAAATTCCAGCAACTCTTTTGTGCTCACTGTAGGACGCGATAGGCTGATAAGATGGCTGCTTTAATTTTCAGGTTATTTAAGCAGCACGTAGAAGTAATTACATCGTTCTACATAACCTGCGTAGAACGCTATATGAAGATATGGTTGAACGAGCAAAGAAGGGGGGGGTGGAGGGGACGTCGTTGCTGGATTGAGTGGGCGTCACTCTACGGTTCTCTGTGAACATGAAAAGAAATTGTAAATTAAATAGCCCTCTTCACCGTTTACGTCTCCACGTGTTCTACAAGCCTCGTTTCTTGCAGCGAATAGAAATTACCACAACCTACAGCTGCCCCTACGTTTACACCCTTGACGCTTCTGTTGAGTGCTACCTCATAAATTTTCCACAGAAAAGACCAACAGTAAATTTATTTCCGATAGAACTTAAGCTACTTTGACAAAGGTAAATTTTCTATTACGGGAGTTCTTGGTCCATGGTTATGCCTTGGTCAAGAGAGATTTGCCTTGATAGCGCTAAGCGATTTTATGGTAACCAGCAATCTTATTATGCTTTGAATTGTAGATTTCGATTAGCTATACGTAAATTGAGTGTATAATGCCTAGACTAGTTGAAAGATGCCATTCGTGTGCTATGCGTCTCCTAGCGCTTTTATTGTACAGTGGACTCTTACTTAACGCCGGTACATATGGGTCGCTTTTCTGGCTTAGTTTCCTTTGTTTCTCTTCTTCAATTATATATTACGCTTAATGTGTTACCCTGTTTGTGACATGTTTGTGCGTATTTTTCAAATGTGTATCTGGATAGTCGGCTCTTATTAGGCTACGTTCCCATCTGTATGAACGAGACAGACACGCACAGTGATCATTGCAGAACTGAGGTTTACTGTCCAGACACTGGAAGCGCTCGAGCCCGTTGTCGGACTGGCTGGCGTACATGGTCTTGCTTTAGCGGTTACCATTCATTTTATTTTCTTTAACACTGAAAGTTAGCTATGCTGGACGTGTTAGTCTTGGTAGCCAGATACGTTGGGAGGCCTTCTGAGCCTTGAAAACCATCGGCTTGGTTTTGCAACAACCACTCCTGTCGGCCCATGAGATGTACTATGACGGTGTTGTAAAGCAGTGTCTGCAGATCATGCTGGGGCCTGCACAGCTGGCTGCTCCACTGCTTGTTTACTGGACGACCCTCTAAGCTTATCCGCCTTAGACACTCCAGTTGGTCTAGCAGATGGGAAAGAAAGGCATTCTACGGCAGCCCTTGCTCTCACTACGCTGCTGCTGCTGCTGCTGCTGCTGCTGCTGCTGCTGCTCCTCCTCCTCCTCCTCCTCACTAAGGGTGCGTCAGCAATGCTCAGTAACCTCTGGACTCAGGCGCCCCGTAACCTCTGGACTTATCTTTTTGTAGCTGGTTTCTGGCAATGGGCTATGCACTGTAATAGTTCTGGGTTTGCTTTGACGCCCTGCTCACTTATTCTATCTCCAAAGAAGTCTATCTGTTTCACTACAAACTTACATTTGTCCCTATTAAGTGTGAGACCTTCTTCACTGGCTGTTGTCAAGGCATTGTAGAGTCTTTCCTGGTGCTCTTCCCATGATGCACAACAAACTAGAATGTCATCGATGTAGATGCGTACGCCAGGTAGCCCGTCGAAAATCTCAGTTATCTTCCTTTGAAATATCTCTGGAGCCGATGCAATGCCAAATGGCGGCCTTAGGAACCAGTAACGACCGAATGGGTTGCTAAATGTGCGAATGCGCAAGGGCCGTTTGGAAAGAAGAATTTGGTGGAATCCTCTGTTTGGGGGGCAACGAACGAGCTGAAATACTTCGCACCAGCCAGTTCGCTTTCGATCTCTTCTCTGCGCCGAAGTTGAAAGTGTTCCCTCTTCAAAACTGCATTGACTTTTCTGGAATCCATGCTAACGCGAAGTTGGCCATTCTTCTTTCGAGCAATAACAAATGGACTTACACAGTCAGATGACTCCCGGATCCTATCAATGATGCTCGCAGCCTCTAGGTGCTCGAGCTCCCCTTTCAGCCGTGCTCGAATTCCATGAGGTACGCGTTGTGCCGGCTCGACGACCGAGCGAGCATCTACTTGGAGCGCCATGCTGTACTCTCGCTTTACTTGTCTGATGCTCGCAAACAACTTTGGATCCTCTTGGCAAACGCACTCGGTGAGTCCTTCTCTTTGTTGAATGCTCTGATTCTATTGAGAAGACCAAACTGCTCTCAAGCTTGCAGTCCTAAGATCGCGTGCTGGCCCTTCTTCACAACTAAGAATTCCACTATTCTAGTGTGTGCTTCAATTAGAACCTCGAGGAATACCTTTCCCATGTGCCCTATTTCAATACCGCCGTAGCTGCGCAGTACTGCTGGGGCTGGCTCCGGCTGCCGCTTGGTTCCCAGGGCTTCAAACAAACTGCGCGGCGAGCAGGTTGGCCTGCGCACCGGTGTCGACTTTCAGCCGCAGCTCCCGTCCGGATATATGAGTCGCTACCTCCCAGACGCGCCGATCAGCCATGCTCGCTTTCTTACTATCACAGGCTGTAGATATGCCGTGCAGCATGGTAAAGGCCTCGTCGTCCTGCCACTCGGCAATTTCGTTCACATGCGTTGCTCTTGCTTTGCAGCAAACTGCGAAATGACTCTGCTTTGCGCACTTATCATAAGTTTTTCCATATGCTGGACGTTCGCGAGGCCTATGCGAGTGGTCGCAGTAGCTGCATTTCTTTCCTTGGTTCCTCTCTTTGTTGTACCCAAGCGCATCCCTCCTGTGTGCCTTGTACTCGCTTCTTGCTTGTGCCACTGCGTCGACGCTTTTGTCTTCACTCCACGCTTTGCTCTGTGCCGCACTTTCCTCAGCCTTTGCCCACTCAACAGATGTGGTGAGCGTTAAGTCCTTTTTGGCTAGAAGCTTTTCCCTCAGCGCCTCACTAGCCGCGCCGTACACTATTTGGTCACGCAGCGTCGATTCAAGGAAAGTGTCAAAATTGCAGCTCCTTGATTTAAATTTCAGATTCCGATAGAACTGCTCGAAAAGCTCAGCTTCGGCTTGAGTGCGGCTGCGGAACATGTAGTGCTCGAACGTCTTAAGCCGAGACCATACGTACGCCTGCGGATGCGCGCAAGCTCGCGTCCGCGCGCCTAGCGCCTTCCGCACCTTGCGAGTAATGGCGGTTTGCATCCACAAAGACGCGTGATAGCCAGCACTCACTGGGCTCACTCACAGACGCCTTGGCAGGCGCCGCTTCGTACTTTGTTATGGACAGTGTTTCAACATGCTTCGATATCTATAAACGCAATTGTTATATTTTTATAGCTGTTAGATCAGCGCATAAAGGAAAGAAGAACCACTTTCTTGCATGATATAAATCTGCTTCACAAAGAGTTGAACGTTCCGCGCCGTAGCTGCTTAGCCAGGCGCGCTGACGTGAGACAACCCAAGCGCGCGATAACTGAGAGGAGCTGTTCCCCGAGATCACGCCGCGTTTCGACGCGTACGAGCCACGTCGCACCGTCTGCGTGTGCATGGGCGCGTGAACGCGCGCTTGCGCGCGTTCGCAAGCGTACGTGTGGTCTGGGCTTTATTGCTCTGGGGTAGGCAGTAGGCCTCGAATCCTTGAACTAGCTTGACGTAGTCCATCTTGTCTTCCCCGGTATGGTCGAACGTGTTGTAAACGTGAATTGCCTCTTGGCCAGCGAGTTCAAGCAAAATGACAGCTTTCTGGGCGTTGCTGCGTTGTTTTTCCGGTTCCGGGCACTCGGTGGCAATGAAGTACAGCTCTACTCGCTGCTTGAATCGACTCCAGTATTCCGCCACATTATCGCCTTATTATTATTAGAGCCGAAACGTAACGGCTTTGGAGGCGGAATCTTAGTCATTTTTAGCACTTCTGAAACCATGTATGAAGGAGACCGACACGCAAAGTAAACGTGGAAGAACTTATCTTTATTGCCCACGCAGCCAAACTGCTCGAGCTCGTTGCCAGACTGCCTGGGGTACATCGTCTTGCTTCAGCGGTTACCGATACGCCATCGGTGTGCACTTATCAAATGAACAGAAAAAGCTAGAGCCCGACCTGCATTAACGAACGGAGGGGACCACTTCATTTTGCAGAGCAGTGTCCAACGTCTCGTAATATGTTCAGATCATTATCAGGCAACAAAATTTAACTTTCTGTGGGCCAAGGAGCCTGTAGCTGACGACGCAGGGCTCGCTGTAAGCACCGAGTTCAATAATGCCCTGACATGGCAGCCGAAGCTCAAATGCTGCTTTTTATCGTCAAAACAAACAAAAAAAGCTACAGCTTCACTCGACAGCCGAAATATTGATTGCAGTAGCAAATTATTGGACATCTATATGAAGTAAGATTACTCGTTTTGTAAGCTGCATAAACTGCTGTAAACATCCGCTTACATACTAAATTAACAAGCACGTTGTCACGCACACCCAAGCAAACACGAACACATCTCACTCTATGACCACGAGCACCCGCTGTCAGAACGCTGGCGTGATGAAAAGCGGAGGCAGCTCTGAACGAATCACCCCCCCCCCCACCCCTTTGTGCGGCCTCTTACTTAAACGCTAACCAAGGTCAATCACATTCCCGCGAAGGCGAGCCTGAAATGAGGTTTCGCACGTTTGAAGCGCGATTACATCTCGCGGGACAAAAGAAGTTGATGAAAAGTATACATGAAATACCTCATCAATGAAAACATTAAAAAAATTGCCGGATAATGTCATTACGATAGAAAAATGTGAAGTCACTGGCTGTTTGCTTCCATTCACGAATAATTATGACTACGAAACTGTGCGGGCTTTCTGAAGTTTCCTCGTGGCGATGCTACTGAGATATGGCGAGATTGCATTACCGTATTTAACACTTTAATGTCGTCAACCCCCGCAGGGGCGTCTGCGTCAGCAGGCGTTTGGTGCGTTGCGACACCACGTACCCGAGCACACGAGGGTTGGTCCCTCCCGCGTGTAGCCGTGCGTGGCTTAGTCGTGTCTGGGGAAAGGGGTATTCTGGGGGTTGAGCTGATGCTGGGTGTTTGGACCTTTAAGGCCCCCGGCGGAGGCAACACACCCCTTTGGCCTCTGCTTCACATAGACGGCACCCCCGGACTGACCCACCCGGGGGAAATCGGTAGTTGCCTTTTCCTGTCTCTCTCTCCGTCTAGCCTTCGTCTCTCCCTTACTTTCCACCTTTCCTGTCTCCTTCTCTCTTCTATTTACTTCCTCCTTCTTGGCGGCAAGGGTTAACCCTGTGTGGCTATCCAACCTTGGGTACACCATATTTGGTTATAGTGTTGGCGTACGACTGGCGTCGTGCAGACTTGCATGCAAGCTCTGCCGCGTCCCCGGCGTTGGGCTCCATGGTGGGCGGTCGGCGCTGTTGCCGAATTTATTATGCCTATTCGTGGAAAAGTCTTTTCCCCCACTTCCTGATCGCCCTCCTAAACGAGGGCGCACCGAAGTCTTTCAATTTTCGGGCAACCGAACATGTAACTTTCCCCGCTGTCACGTCGTCCACTCTGATGAATCTGGAAAGACGGTGAGAATGATCTCACCTTTTCTGGTATCGAAATCCCTGACTGAAGTCTTTGGACCTGGCTACAAAGCGTCGAAAAGGCAAGCGGCGGTCTCCTACTAGAGCTTCGTGATGAGAAACAGCATGAAAAACTACCTAAACTAGTGTCCTTTGGCGATGTTCCGGTTACAGTTACCCCACACTGTACCATGAATACCACGCGCGGCGTCGCCTCCGATGCTGATTTGCTAGAGCTATCTGAAACTGAACTCCTGGAGGGCTGGAGTGATCAGAACGTCATCAGTGTCAAGCGAATTAAGATGAGGCGGGAAGGGAAAGAAATTCAGACAAAACACCTAATACTTACTTTCGGCTCTATTGTTCTGCCCGACACCATCGAGGCCGGGTACCTCAAGATTCGTGTTAGGCCATATGTGCCAAATCCCCTGAAATGCTTCAAGTGTCAAAGGTTCGGCCACAGCTCACAGAACTGTCGACGCCGGATGACTTGTGCCAATTGTAGTGAAAACGAACACTCCTCTGAAACATGCCAGAATACCCCACACTGTGTCAACTGGGATGGCGAGCATGCCGCGTACTCGCGGTCCTGCCCGTTTTGGAAAAAAGAAAAAGAAATAGTGACCATAAAACTAAAAGAAAATATCAATTTCAAAGAGGCACGCAGGCGGGTTTCATACCTGCCCAAGAAAAGCTTTGCCGATGTGACGCGCCAGGGGGCAGTGACACAAAGGCTTCCAGCGGCTGTCCGACCCACAGTCAGTGAGTCGGCAGTTACGCCATCTGCCCCCGCGGCGGTTGCAGCTAGCGCTGCTCCGTCAACCGAGGAGAAGGGACCATCGACCCCGAAGGTGGGCGCAGCCGAGGCTGCCTCAACCCCCCCCCCGGTCCCTTCGAGCGCTGGCAACGGCCGGTGCAGCGAAATTCCCCGGGGAGCCCCATCGACCTCCGGGCTGGTGGGCGCAGGGGTCTTGCCCTCCAAGGCGGGACTCTCCCTGGTAACTTCTCGCTCGCAAGAGCACGTGTCCGGCGCCTCACAAGAGGCAATGGACACTACACCTATCCTCAAGGGGCGCCAAGCGCCTAAGGAGCGGCGCGGCTCCCTCGAACGCCCCAGAAAGGGCAGAACCCCGGTTACAGGGCCTCGAAAGAGCTCTGTAATCTAAGGCATCACTTCCGTTTCCTTACACACAGAACCAATTTGCTTTTAAAATGGATACACAAATTATTCAATGGAATGTCAGAGGCCTTCTTAGGAACCTCGATGATGTGCAAGAACTCATCCAGAAACACAATCCAAAAGTGCTGTGTCTACAGGAAACACACCTAAAACCACAACACACAAACTTTCTCCGACAGCTTGTTACTTTTCGCAAAGATCGCGATGATGCAATCGCATCATCGGGTGGTATTGCAATTGTAATTCAAAAGAACATAGCGTGTCAACATTTACAGCTGCGAACAGCCCTTGAAGCAGTGGCGGTTCGAGTTGTGTTGCTGAACAAGCTAACCACTATTTTCTCGCTTTATATACCCCCCCCCCATTACAAAATTATCAAACATGAATTTCAGACCTTTATAGATGAATTGCCAGAACCTTCTATTGTTCTTGGCGATTTCAATGCACACAACTACCTGTGGGGCGACCCTCGTATAGATGCGCGAGGACGACTTGTTGAACAATTCATTTTCTCTTCTGGTGCGTGCATTCTGAATAAGAAAGAACCCACATATTATTGTCTTGCCAACAAAACCTTTTTCTTCAATTGATCTCAGCACAGTTTCTCCTTCCATTCTGCCTGAACTCGAATGGCAAGTTACAAACAATCCTTACGGAAGCGACCACTTCCCCATACTGCTACGAACACCTAAAGAAAACGAATATCCACCACAGGCTCCCAGGTGGAAGATTGACACAGCAGACTGGGAGAAATTCCGAAACTTAACTAGTATATCATAGGATGACATTTCTTCTTTAGAAATCGATGCTGCTGTGGAGTACTTCACAGCCTTTATAATAGATGCCGCATCTAAATGCATACGTGAAGTAAGTGGTTCGGCATGCAAACGGCATGTCCCGTGGTGGAACGATGAATGCAGAATCGCACGTAAGAATCAGAACAAAGCGTGGGGGTTGCTACGCGCTTCACCCACTGCAGAAAATCTTGTCAGTGACAGTGACAAGAACTTTATTAGAGTGTCCTGAGGAACTCGATTGTGGGGACCAAAGGCTCCCCGATCAAGTTGGTGGCTCCGCCCACGACGGGACAGGGAGGTGGTGACTCTCCGCGACGTCGCGGGCCCTCTGGACGGCCTGTAGTTGGTTTGTGAAATCCGAGCTCTTCGGCAAGGCGTCCCACTTGGACTTGTTATGAAAGTCGGAGCCCGCGTTGTACGGGCACAGCCAGAGCATGTGGACGAAGGAGCAGCACGCGTGACCGCATTTGGAGCACGATTGCGGGAAGTTCGGGTCTATCCAACTAAGAGCTCTCGGGGTGAGGTAGGATCTCGTCTATAAAAGCCCGAAAGTAACAGCCTGAGCCCTGTTCAGTTTCGGGCTGCGGGGAGGGAATTTTCTCCTGCTGTTTCTGTAATGTGATGTAATTTCATGAAAGGTCGTAAGATTATGTTTGAAGGGGCAATCCTGCGGGAGAGCCGGACCATTAGCTCGGGCGCGGTTCGTGAATTCACGCGCCAGGCAGTTGGCCCGCTCGTTAGGGTTGCAACCCGCTTGGTTAGTTACATCGTTCATGTGCGCCGGGAACCACGCTAATGTATGACCTCCAATGTCTTCTCGCGTAATAATACGAAAGGTAGGAGAACCCGCCGACAGGCCAGAAGAGAAAGCTGGCAGAAGTATTTATCCAGTATTAACTCGTTTAGAGATGAGGCCAAAGTCTGGAACAGGGTAAATAGAATTAGAGGGCGACAAACATATTCACTCCCTCTAGTAAATACACAGGGCGATACACTGCAAGATCAGGCAGACTCACATGGGGAACACTTTGAGAGCGTATCAAGTTCAAATCATCATTCACAATCCTGCCTGAAATATAAACAAACAGAAGAACGTAAGCCATTAACAAGAAAATGTCGAGAGAATGAGCCTTACAACCGTCCTTTTAGTGTTGCCGAATTGAGAGCTGCCTTGAGCGCATGCAAGCGCTCCGCACCAGGATCTGATAGAATCATGTATGAAATGCTCAAAAACTTACACAAAGACACGCAGGTTACACTACTCACACTTTTCAACACCATCTGGGATGCAGGGTCCCTTCCAACCGCATGGAAGGAAGCCGTTGTGGTCCCTGTTTTGAAACAAGGCAAAGACCCTTCCTCAGTGGCAAGTTACCGCCCGATAGCCCTCACAAGTTGCATTTGTAAGGTGTTTGAAAAAATGATAAATCGGCGACTCATATATTCATTTCCTTGAACAGAGCAAAATGCTTGATCCTTATCAGTGTGGATTCCGAGAAGGGCGCTCCACAACCGATCATCTCGTACGTGTTGAAGGGAATATCCGGGACGCATTTATACATAAACAGTTCTTCCTATCGATATTTCTCGATATGGAAAAGGCGTATGACACAACCTGGCGTTACGGAATCTTAAGAGACCTGTCAGAAATGGGCATCCACGGTAATATGCTTAACATAATAGAAAGCTACCTGTCCAATCGTACCTTCCGGGTAAAAGTCGGCAATGCACTCTCACGTCCTTTTACGCAAGAAACGGGTGTACCCCAAGGAGGCGTGCTCAGCTGCACGCTCTTTATCGTGAAGATGAACACGCTTCGTGCTTCATTACCACCAACCATCTTTTACTCTGTCTATGCGGACGACATTCAAATACCTTTTAAATCCTGTAACCTCGCAGTGTGCCAGAGACAGGTACAGCATCGTTTGAACAAAGTATCAAAATGGGCAGAGAAAAACGGATTTAAAGTCAATCCTAAGTAAAGTTCTTGTGTTCTTTTTACACGAAAGAGAGGCCTGGTCCCGGATCCTTGCTTAGAACTGTGTGGACAACAAATTCCTGTCAACAAAGAGCACAAATTCCTAGGTATTATACTTGACGATAGACTCCCTTTCATTCCACACATCAAATATCTGAAAGAAAAATGTCTAAAAACAATGAACTTAACGAAACTTCTATCTAAGACTACGTGGGGCAGTGACAGAAAGTGTCTAATGAATCTCTACAAGAGCCTAATACGGTCACGATTGGATTATGGCGCCGTAGTGTATAACTCTGCCGCCCCGAGCGCGTTAAAAATGCTTAATCCTGTTCATCATCTAGGTATCCGCCTAGCCCCTGGCGCTTTCAGAACAAGCCCGATCGAAAGCTTATATGCCGAATCGGATGAGTGGCCGCTCCACTTGCAGAGATCATATATCAGCTTTACATATTTCCTTAAAGTGCACTCCAATCCTGAACACCCATGTTTTAATCCCGTTACCGATATGACGTGTGCTACACCTTTCCGCAATCGTCCATCTATAAGACAGCCTTTCTCGTTGCGTGTGAAGGAGCTTAGCGATGAAATGCATGCCCCACTCCTCGAGCATCGCTTAATTCACCTAACCAAGCTCTTACCTCCTTGGGAGTGGCAGGTGATACAATGTGACATATCCTTTACAAAAGTTACAAAGCACGCTCCTGAGGCCGAAATCCGAATTGATTTCCTAGAACTTCAGTACAAGCACTCCTGCGCAGAGTTCTACACAGACGCTTCGAAGTCAAATACCGGGGTATCCTATGCAGCCGTCGGCCCATTTTTTTCGGAATCCGATGTACTGCACCCGGAAACAAGTATGTTTACGGCCGAGGCCTATGCATTACTCTCTGCTGTGAAGCATATAAGAAAATCGAAACTTTTAAAAGCAGCGATCTATACAGACTCTCTAAGCGTAGTGAAGGCCTTAATGTCACTCAGCAAACATAAAAATCCCGTATTTAATGAACTATATTCGGTCTTGTGTCAAGCGTACTAATCTAACCAGAATATCATAATATGCTTGGTCCCTGGCCATACGGGAATCGAAGGTAGCGTTCTGGCAGACCAGGTGGCTACGTCAATTGCACCCCCTGCTGGTAATAATACTGCTTTGGTGCCTCACAGATCTGAAACCTTACATACGGAAAAAACTGCGAAACCACTGGCAACGCATGTGGGACGCAGAAATAAATAATAAACTACACGTTATAAAGCCACAGTTAGGTTTCTCGACCCTCCCCAACAAAATCTCGGCGAACAGATGTCCTATTCTGTCGCCTCAGAATAGGACACACATTTGGGATCCATCAATTTCGACTTACTGGACGGGAACCTCCAACCTGTGGTAGATGTGGTGAGAGGCTGACCGTCCTCCATGTCCTCTTGGAGTGTCGGAAAGCCGAACCTGAAAGAAAGAAACATTTTCCATTTGCATACCGTTATTACATCCCTTTACACTCGGCTATGTTTCTTGGTAAGGAACCGATTTTTTAATACCAAGGCAGTCCTCGACTTTTTAAAGGATGTAGTTCTACACGTTATACGCCCATTAAATTCGTAGAGCATCCTCGCTTCAGAGGATGTCACTGCGATAACAGTTTTGCATAGCACATGCCTCCACGCCCTTGTTTTTCAAGGGCTCTAAGGAGGCAATAGTGCTCTAGCATATCTTATAACCTTATATATTTTTACACATCGTATCATTCTTTTGAAAGGCATCATAATGTTCATAGTACACGTCATAAGTCATCGCCATATTCTTATTATACACATTTTACGCACTTTAGCGCGACCATTTTTAAGGCCCCTCTACAGCCACGTCACACCAACTTCATCGAACTCATGATTACACTGCGAAGTCATTACCACGGACATGGCGCTCTTTGGCCATACTTGGCCCTTGCGCCATAACACATCAAACATTCATTCATTTACTGCCGTCAAAACTCTCTAAGGCGTAGCCATTAAAAGTAATGGTTATATGCTTAGTACTAACCTTATACTGTTAGCTCAGTATCTTCATATTCACTTCCTTCCTTCCTTTTCACTAAAGATTATGTTTTAGCTGTGTCTTCACTACCAGAGAAAAGCTGCGGGTGGCATGGATGTTGTTAGTGAAGGTTAAAGTAGGGTTTTGGGGAATTATTTCAACGTAGTGTTGATTTTAGTTCGACAGCGAAATAACAGATGTTTGTTGGTACTAAGAACACGTGTATGTGGTACTTAGTTCGATACGTGCATGAGCCCACTGCTCTTATTCATGCAAAACTCAAAAGGCTCACCAGTGCTGCACCTGCCATTATAAAATGAAGTCTATAAATACAAACGGATGCACTCGTAATTGATTGTTACGCGATGTTGTGACGAATGTTCTTACTTACGCGTCATTTGTATTGTTGTTCGCTCTTTGTTTGGCTCTTGGTGTGCCGACCTGGTGCAACAAGCCTCGAACAGCAAACGTTGACTTTTTCCATTGAAAAGTTGGCATCGGGAAATTTAGGTGCCGTTTCTAGGCCTCCACAAGCCTCTATTGAATGACGTGTCGGCTTCTATGGGAGCTTCGTTACCATGCGTACCTTGGGCCAACTGCGCGCACGAGAAACAGCGCACACGAATCCATCAGCTATACTGGCCGCAAGCCTTCGAACCTAGCCCAAATTGCCTACAACATAGGACACGTGGGGTGGTGTTCAGCCACCGCAACAGGAGTAGAAGAGGAGATGCGCACTAACCTGCCTCCTCCTCCCCCCCTCCCAGCGCGTGCACATCCGATGCCTGCTAGATAGCAGGCCTTCGCACTTCATTTTATGTAGATTGTTACTTGTGCCGAAGTTTACAGTGTCAAGCCATGGCGTGGCGAAAGTGGTGACGTCAAAATCGCGGCGGCTTATTCGGGTGCATTCCCATTAGATTCTGTGGCAGTCGGACAAAGCAGCATGACTGGATCGAAGTGCACAGTCCTTGTCCTATCTATGAGGCGTTGGCACGTCTCTCCGCTCCCCGCGCCCTTGCGCACGTGGGAAGAAGGCACGCACCCTCCCCGCCTTCCTCCTCTGCGAGCGCGACAAGACATCACAGGAGACATCATCAAGCCACTGTATTTCTCGACTCACCCTCGTAAGCGTTCGTTCACGCCTACAGCATATGATGCACGGTTGCGATGTTATCGCTCTTGGACTTTTGGGAGGCGGCACTAAGAAGTATCCGCCTTAGCCACAGTTTATTTAGGCCGGTCAGCCATGACGTCGCAGGATCTCGGGAACAGCAGCAACCGCGGCCGTTCAGGTCGAGCACGCTAACGTGCCTTCTCGCGCTACATGCACGTGAGCCGTCTTCTTCACGGGCTCTGGAGGCGATAGTTGCGTCGCTAAAGGGCCCGCCTCCAAGTGCGAAGTACTATTAGGATATTGCAAAACGCGTACGTATTGGCTCGCTCTTGGCGCGTGCCGAGAGTTCATAACGT
Organism: Dermacentor variabilis; assembly: GCF_050947875.1. NCBI lineage: Eukaryota > Metazoa > Arthropoda > Arachnida > Ixodida > Ixodidae > Dermacentor > Dermacentor variabilis. The sequence goes on from NC_134573.1 coordinate 122,207,992, forward strand.
TGAGGGGAGCAAGGCCGAAGACGGTGTCGTCGAAGGGTATGTACCAGTGGCAGTGGCACTGGTAGAGTCTTGGCAGTGGCAGTGGCAGTCGTCGGTAGTATCGGTTTCCCCAAACCGGTAGAAATCTACCAGGCAGAACGGGCAGCGTAGGTTGTGAGCGACGCGCAGGCAAGTCATGCCGTAGTGCAAAATCACCACCTGCCGCTTGTTCTCGTAGATGCCGAGGTCTGTGGAAGTCGAAGCTCCGAAAGAACACCATCTGGCAGCTCGGGACTTGCGTGTAGATAGCGCCAGTGTTGGTCCCTCACGTTGTTGACGTAGAAGTGAGTCTCAAGCTGGTGTAAGCAGACGTGAGAACTGCTCCTCCAATACTTCGGCAGGTCATGCATCTGCGGAAAGTGCGAGTACATAACATCGCAAGGGCTCGCCTGCTGCTGCTTGCGGCGAAATCTCGAATACCGATCGGATCAGGGTGCAGTGATCGCTTAAGGCATCGCGAAGGTTGCGCTTGTGTCATCGCCATGCCCGCGGAAGGGAAATGAGCTGCTTGTGGCCACCTGAAACGACATGAGTGGCCAGTCGCGCGGCAATTTTGCGTACACTCGCGAGCTTCCTTCACTCTCGAAAAAAAAAGCACACACTTTTATGTAGCACGAATTGAGCAACAGAAAGCTGTGTCGGGAGTTTTTCATGTCGCTCGACAATTTTATCATTGAAACTTTTCATCCAATTTTAATTTTAATACTTGAGAAGTTGCTTAAATAATTTTCACTAGTTACCTAATTAGGCAGAATTAAAAGAACAATCTGGGTATCTCCAAGCGACGGTAAACAACATTATCTTGGTTCGGTCCAGCTACGTGGCATTCGCATATTTTTAAACTCTGGCTAAATTTAGCTGGGATAGCCAATATACAGGTTCGGTGTAAAAACTGTTTCGCAGTAAGTGGTAGTAAGTTTCGTAACTGAGAACGGGTTTAAGTTGCTCGCAGCTGACAAAAAATGGTGTTTCATTATTTTGACAGAAGCCGTGCTTTCTGAAAAGGCCCTTGAGACCTTGTCGCGAAACCTTAGAAAGGTGGAAGTAACACCAACTTCATTAAAGAAAAATCGAAGGAAATGCTAACGGAACACAATTTGGAAAAGATACTGTGGAACGTTGACAATGCCAGGACTGTGCTGATGAAGTATTTAGTTTTTTTTTTCACCGCAAGCTTGCATTTGGCAGACCTGCCTTTTCGGGCCATAGTTTCTGAAAGAGATGCATAGCAGTTTCTTATTTCTAGCCTTCAAATGGTTGACGCATTCAAAGTGCGTAACTGGTAATCAGTAGTGCTGTATCTGATGAAATAAAACCCAGATTAGCATGATATCCTTAGCATATTGACGTCAAATATCTTTAGTACAACATGCGTCAACAAAAACTTCTTGAATGTGTTAAGCTTGCTATAACGGAACGCAATGATGGACGTCAGTTCAACAGTGAGTTTAGTATGGCCGATGAATAATATTTAGAATTGCTTTTTCTTCTATTCGAACACCCCTCTTGTTGAATTGAATCAACATATGTTTTTACAGAAGGCTGGGGTATGTGTTGTTTCGAGGGTCACGCCTGCCTTGAACAACATATTTCTGTCAAGAATGGATAGAATGCTGGAGCAGAAATTGGAGGATCTTGTTAAAGTCTTCAGCTTTATTGATGGTTATCTTATTTTCAGCAACCACTTCACTGGCAACACCATAATTGGTAACCAAGGAAAATGGCATGGGTTTGACTATGCTGTATGAATTGTCGCAACAGAACAAGTTCCAGCTCTCAGATTTCAGACTAGAACAAGCACGTTACCATTACTTTTGGATGTATCGCCCTAGAACAGTGAAAACACTGCTAAATGCTTCCTCTGGCCATCCCAAGGTAGTTAAATATGGCATTGTGCATTCATTTTTAAAATCGGCCCTTTTCGAGTCATGTGCCCTACTTATGAGTGAGCTGTCTTTCTGCCCATCAAAACTGGCAGAAAGACAGCTTGAGGGCTGCATGCTATAACATTCTCACATTTTCATGTCTCCCTACAAATTTACCAAAATATATCAAATGGGGCGGAGGTGTCTTTTAGAGACCGAAGAACGCCAGTCGTAAAGCGACAAAGAAGGGTAGTTACTCCATAGGTCGATGGAATATCATACGTGTTAAAGAAAGAATAAACCTGAAGATTCTGTGACGTTTTTTATACTTTGTAAACTGGAAAAATATGTGCGGCCTTACTAAAGTAAAAGCCTCTAGAAGCAGGAGGCACCAAGCTTTTTCAAGGAAGAAATAGAAGGTCGGACCCGGTTCTCTGTGACTACAACGATCTTTATTAGCGGACCAGCTCGTTGACTTGGTTGACCTTTATCCAGGGTGTTTTTGCTTCCGGTAAACTCACAAGTTTGCACCTGCATGCGTAGAAAAAAACACTGTGATTTTACTGCAAGCACAAGGTTGTGTTATGTTTTCTGTCAGCCTAAATCAGTGTAATAAACCATGCTTGAACAATACAACGCTTGCCTGCAGACTTCCCTCAAGTGAATGTTAAATTATTAGTTTCTTTATTTGTATCGAAAATGCTCCCAACATTAGTTCAGAAACTTTCCCCAGTACTTGAGGCACATATGTGAACAGGCCGAAATTACGTAACTCGAGCTTCTAAATGTAAAGCACTCAGGAAACCAATTATAAAAATGTCGACGCATTTGAGTCAATTTGAAATGTAGTAAAAGCATTTACACATTCGCTATAATGCGCAAAATAGTGCAGCCCTATGAAGCAAAAGCAGCGGAATAAAACACTGCAATATACAGCCGAAGAAAAAGCACAAATTGTATTAAACCATACAAGCACTTGAACATCAAAACCAAACCTGGCACTTAAAGAAAACCGATAAAAAACATAAGAACAGGCACTAAAAGTAGAATAATATACCAACTGGACAATCAATGTCAGTTACGAATATTTACAATACCCTTCCAAGTAACTCTTGCTCTGCAGTGCAACAGCGCAGTCTCTGAGGGTACGCGCACATGCTTTGCGCATCGATAAAAGTTTGAACATTTCGGTTTACATGGGCATTCTAGGTACGCTTAAACAAGCCTGCATCGAAAGTTCTGGGGCGAGCATTTGATGGAGAGGCAGCTATCAGACGTTTGGGACTGTTGTTTCCCACGTATGAGATTTTATGCCACTAAGTTGCCCAATGCACCGTCAGATAGTCATGTTGGATTGTGTCAGACAAGCAGGCAACGTTAGCAGGCAATGTCGAAGTGGCAACAAATGAGTTTTAAAAAATAAAGACTGTGTCATTGAAAGATAGTGATTTGCATTGACTCTCTATGCTTTTTCTCTCCTGTTCTTCACTGACTGCTATTTTTCTATGTACATTTCCTTTCTGGAGCAGGTAGGTGTATGCTTCTCCTGGTGGCTGTTGCCTGGTATCTTTTTGTCTTCCCCCTGTGTTTATGTTTATGTACGCAAACCTAAAAATTCGTCCATTTCGCACACTCTAATGTCAATCGATCATAGTTATTATCATTAGTTCCATAATATAGCCGCCAAGGTAATACCACTACCTTCATTACCTATTCATCTGGAAAATAATGTCCTCATTTAAACAATGAAATGCCTAAGGCTTCTGAATGTAGGCCATGGCGCTATAAAAAGAATGGGCACTTGTTGCTTTATTAAGATAAGATATATATTTTCGCACTGCAGGTTATATCACTTTAGGTGTCACCATAGAATGGTTGCTTTCTAAGCTTCGAAGGAATATATTAAAATATGAGATGTCTATGCTACAGGCTGTACACGCCTACTACCACAGTTTGATATTTATGACGAAACATGTATTCAGAATTCCGAGAAGTCAAAAACCTCAATGGTGCACCCGCGTTCGATACGTAGGGTCCACAAGCGGTGTGAAGGGACTCGGGCACCAAGACCGAGAAATGCGAATTCGCGCCCACTACCCTTGATGCCATTAGAAGTAAAGAGTGAGCATGATCATCTCAGATTAGACTAATAAACCCTCACTACCTTTCTCATAAATCAAGCGCGTAAACGCTGTAATGCATGAGTACATGTCATTTGTGTCTTTGGGTGCGTCATATCTGTACTGCAATGTCCATACAACTTCCGCAGCAGGCACAAGACGCTTCACGCACCCCGCGGCGACTGCGTCTTCGATGCACCCTAACCTATTTTTATGCTCTATCCTGTATGGTCACTTGAAACCACTGACCATCTTCAGCAGGGCGCTTTAAGATAACAGTCCTCCATAAAGACGAAGTAGAACTGCAAAAGCCAACGCTGCTATCTTACTCGAAGTGCTGCATAATGAAACGATCATCTTCGTTAGATTCTAATCCAGTCTTATCCCCTGCAGTGCCATCAGTTTAGCCCTGCTAGAAAAGTCGACACCCTTTTGCCATTGATGAATGTTTTAAACAGTCCTAGTCAGACTGAGCTGGAGACCAATTTTAGCATTATTTTCTCCCAACAGTCGCGAGGCTACAAGTAATTGTACGCGTCGTTCCAACAAACAGTCACGGTCATTTGAAAGTCCTGCCCTCCTCCCCCACCTTCCCATTTGTAGGCGTTCCATCGTTGTACGGTGGAATATCGTTCACTAAACCTCTTACTACCCAGACGGAATCTCAATAGCCATCCAAAGGAAGTTTTTTGTAATTTGTTTTGTTGGTAAATAGTTTAATTTCCTGTGCGGTATTACGAGTTAGTAGACCCATAGCTCTCGAAAAAGTAGGCCTTACTGGCAACGGACACCGAGGTTGGGACAAGTGACCATGCGACTTCTTAGTAACTGTACGAGCTGTTTTACTTTGTAATTTCACATGAAGAGCATTTCTTTTGCTTTGAATCAAGCTTTTGTCGCTGCTGTGGCATGCAGCTAAACGGGTGGTAAAAATCACAAAAACATTGAAGTGAGGAAAAGCACAAAAAACTAATCTGTTCATGGGTTTCGTTTTGCAAGGAAGAGGAGAATGGTCTATGTTTCTGCAGGCTGGTCTATGTTTGTAAAGGCGTACGGGCAAATGCTCCGCCCCAGTGTCTGCTTTTAAATGCTGTGGGGCGAATCATGTCGGCGATTTAAATGTGCGTAAGCATGTCACGTAACACTAACACTGCCAAGATGGACGAACCAAGCGACAAGTCGAAGCAGAGTACTCACATGTAGGTTCCGGTACTAGTTGTCTCTCACAGCGCTGTCTTGCAGTGCACACCTGAGACTGCGAGCAAGAGACGAAGTCAAATATATACATATATATCTTTACTCACCCGTGCTACATATTTCTATTAAGTTTCCTTACAACAGTGCAACAAGCACGCGAGAATAGTCGCACAGGAGCAGGCTATTGCGTCTAAAGCGCATTTACGTACTAATCGTTTCGTATTTCCGCTAACCTTAGAGGCCCGCGGGTACTTTTCTACATTTTATGTACCTGTACAACCCAACACATGTCTCTTTGATTGGATAAAGCATGTTTTACATATTCAGCATAAATCAAGATTTTGCATGTCGTTTCAATAGAAAATTAACGATTGTGACAGAGGCAACGCTGCTAGCCAGGCGCGCCTTCTAGCTGTCCTGCCTCTGCGAAAACAATGCCGTCACGAAACAACCACATCCCGGCATTTGCATAGATGCAACAGCAAAGCAGTGTCAGTTTCCCGTCGAAGTAATGTAAGAAACTCAATGACTGAAGCATATGACAACCTTACTCTCTCATTTGCTCACTAACGTTAACGCTCTTGTATCAGAGGTTACAGACATTTCAACAGGGCCGGAAATTTCTACATGGGTGGCCGGAGGCACGCACTGAAATGCAGGTAACGGCACTCTGATGTGAGCTTCATTAATTATCTGTTATTGAAACGGCTCTGATAGCAATGAATTGGTAAAATTGTGCTTGTGTCAAAGAACACTTTTCTTTTACTAAAAGCGCAGAATCTTCTTGCGAGTGAAAGAAGTATGAAATGGGGAGGCAAACGTTGGACCTAACCCACTACTACACAACTTCTTGTTTCTTTTTTTTTTACTTTTTCTTCGTGCATTCTTCGCACCTTCGGCGTGCATTATGCCGGACTACTTACTACTGCTGTTCTGCGACTTACCTAATGCCGAATTTTGTGGCAAACACACTAGAACACTGCATGCATTAACACACCGAGGCGACCACCTCATTTTTAAAGCAGTGTCAACTGTTTCGTGATATGCTGAAATTGCTGGGCGGCAACAACATTTGACTGCGTGTGGCCAAATGAGCTTGCAACCGACCGCGCAGGGCTCGCTTTAAACATTGAGTTTCTTACATCGCAGACGCAACAGCCGAAAGTCAAACGCTGCATTTTGTACTCAAGACACAAAGGGGCCGGCAAGCTATTGTGAGTGCGCTGCAACCATGAAACAGCCTCACACGCTGATGCCTAGCAGACGATAGCAGTGCTGTCTGGAAGCAATGGTGCTGAGCCGTAGCCGTGTCTTTGAAATCCAAACTAGACGCACTCATATTTTAGCTAATCATTGTGAAATGGTTGGTCTTGTCTTAATGCCAAGCTATTTTTGCCTACAATCCGGAGATTTGGCGTGGCTGCGGTTACTTGTGCAGCTGGGTAGCCGTAGCCGTGCTGAGCCGTAGCCGTGTCTTTGAAATCCAAACTAGACGCACTCATATTTTAGCTAATCATTGTGAAATGGTTGGTCTTGTCTTAATGCCAAGCTATTTTTGCCTACAATCCGGAGATTTGGCGTGGCTGCGGTTACTTGTGCAGCTGGGTTGCTGGATATATCGGCGATTATATATATATATATATATATATATATATATATATATATATATATATATATATATATATATATATATATATATATATATATATATATATATATATATACAGTATTCTGGGAATATGTTGTCAAAATCTCAAGCTGTAAATCGAACTTCTGCTTCTTGAAGTCAATAATAAATTTACTTTATTTCCGAAATGCAATTATTTTATACAACTCGGTGTAAGGGTGGCCTCAAAAGGCATTTCTTTGTTTTACACGGATTTCAATCGGCCGCACCCATGTTGCTCTCGCTTTCAAGCATCCAGACCTTAAACGCTTTAGCAACACTTAAATATCAGTTCTGTATTTATGGCTGTTATGGTTTGCTAATGGCACCCATACCAGCAGGATGCTACATGTATACTGTAGTTCTTTTAAAATAGCCCACTGAAGTATTCCTGAGATTCTTGCACGTTTGAAATTCCTTGAAGTATGGGAAGCGCACACCGAAAACCTCCCGCATGAGAGGCTCCGAACGGCCATTCCGTTGCTCTCTATATTTAATGTAACAATGTGCACATTCTTCAGAAGACTGTAAACAAATTAAATTTTCTATTTTTTCTTGAGTGAGAATTTTGGGACTGACGAGTTTAACGCGGAGTTTCACTCACAGAAGGGCAATAAATATTACTATTTGGCTCACTGGCCCACGCTAGTGCGACAAGAATTATTGCCCTCCTGTTGCCTCAGGCTTCCATAGGAAACCTGTTAGCCCATTTCGTGCGTCTACTAAACGTCCATTATGGCTGCAGACAACCACTTGCGGTTTCCAAAACACTTTTCATTTCAAAACACAACGTTTTGCTGCCCAATACAAATGAGGAAATGAAAAAACGAAAAAGAAAGCCGCGCTACCATTTTTTTTAGTCGCATTTTCCTACAGTCGGTGGGAATCTTGCTACAGGCTCCGTTTTATTATTATTATTATTATTATTATTATTATTATTATTATTATTATTATTATTATTATTATTATTATTATTATTATTATTATTATTATTATTATTATTATTATTATTATTATTATTACAAACTCGTACTTACGCCACATTTCTTTGAATTTGATGGCTGGCGCCCTCCTCCCCGTCGGCCCCCCGAAGCTTGTTTCCCTGTATTACGCTGAGCTTCCGTCAGTATCACTGGAAGAGGACTTGACAATGAAGTTTCACGTCGTAAAGAGACCCAAATTCTGAGAGGATGTTACTTCATAGATAGACCTCAAAATGGAGGCATTTTTATAAAGTAGTAAGTCGGCGGCTACACCTTCTGAATGTTTTGTCAGCCTCAACTCTATGTTGGTTGCGTAACTTTCTTTTCAGTATGCAAGGCATCGGCTTCAGTAGTGCAATATCTACCGGCACTTGGTGAAAATCGTCTGTTATTTGCAGTTTATTTTCACTTAGGTGTACTTCGCACAGCCTTCAATGTGTCAATCTTTTACCTAAACAAGATGCGCGCATGTCGTGCATCCACGCGAATTTTTGTACTCATTTGTCAATCGATGTCGTCAATAGTGACTGACTTCGGAGACGGCAAGCCAGTGTCGTCGGCATAGGAAGCTACCGAAATCCAGAAAATGTGTCTTTACGCTTTCCTAGTTGGCCGCTTGTTTCTCAAATATTTGTCTTAAAGTTATTGCCAGCAAATATGTGCTTTATTTCTTATATGCTGATCCTGTCTGCCCTTGAGATGTGTCCAATTATATGAATACGTTTTCTGCCGTGGGTAATAGTTGCAGAAGCCGACTACCTGCAGCAATGAACTGATCTTCAGATTGACAGGCCTAACAGAAAAGATATCCTCTCTTATTGGGTCTACGGTATCGGATGTACGGGCAATATACATCACCGCCACAGAACCTACCTGCTGAGAGAAGAAGGACGGCTAGTATGAGCACCGTTGTCTTCATTGCGGCGTCGTGGGCGCTTGCAAACTGAGTCCCAAGACTAAACGGCAGAAGTGCGGTGGTTTGTACTCGGGCCAAGTTGCTTTTATAGGGATGCTTTTTCAGAAGGAAAACCTCCTTGCATCTCTCGAGTCACGTTCCAGAATATAAACGAGCTGCTTCGCTAGAAAAGATGTTATCGCTTAAGCTTGTGCGCGAATGTTCGGTAACGCTGGCATGGCACGCTGTCCTACCGGTTGTTTTCTTATACTTGCTGCGCAGAAAAGAAATGAAAACAGACTTGTATTGGCATTTAACCAATCATCTGGTATGCAAGAAGCGTTTTGCTTATTACGTTTTGGATAAGCGCGTCGCAAGCATCGTACGGCCTTGTGCTGCTTGCGTTCGCTCTACTTGGTGATGTGTTAGTTTTGTCTTGAAGAGCAAGTGAGTCTATAGTGATCGTTTTCGAAATGATCGTTGCCCAATCACATTGCTATGTCGAAAAATTGGGTAAGGTGCCATGAGACAGTGACCCTGAAAATTTATTTTTGTGAATGTGGGTTTCTCCTTGACGCAGCGCATTAGATTCCATGTGATTTAGCTAGTCAAGCTTTCTGGTACACCTTGAACCTCTTTGCACGTACATGGGTACATGAATGGTGTTTGGTTTCTCCCATTTGACAACTAACCGTCCTCTCCCTTAGAGGGTATAATTGAATGTCTCGCGGGGAGAAATGTTTACTTTCTTGGCAACTTTTCGTGCCAAGTTACAGCGGTGATTACCATGAATAATTTTGGAGTGTTCTGCGTAACCGTGAGAGAAAGTTCAACGCTTGAAGGTGGCTCTTTGCAGTTGATGCAGGCTTTGCAGTAAAAAGTAGCTCTGAGCACTAGACTATATATAAAGAAAGCTAGAAGTTGGCAAGTACGATGAAGCAAATGTCAGGCTTTTATAACATCACTGACAATGCCAGAGGTATACTTCCCTTCATTCCGTGTAAAATGTAACTTGTACTTACGATATTTGCGAAACGAATAAGTACAAGGGGAACCGAGGCGCACATTTAGTTTAATTAGAACTAAATGAAGCCAAAGGATAATTACCCCAAGAAAAGTCCTTTTTCTTCATCATTTTCTAGATTCCAATTGAAACCACAGTTAATTTCCAAGATGCTTTCTTTGGCTTCATTGCCTGTTGGCTTTATTTAGTCATCATTAACGAAATTGAGCCCCTCAATTTCCCTTGTTCTCTCGTTTATTCATTGCGAGGGTCTCGAATGTGGCAGCCTTGATGTCATTAGGTAGCATGCGATGGTTCATTAGCCACGTGCCCGCTCTCCTAAGATCACGTGTTGCGTGACACCATCGGACAGAAAAGGATGTTGCACAACCGCCCACCTTGGATTTGAGTGGCCCTGGCTAACACCCCTAGGTGTAGACCTAGTAAACATAAATACCCAATTTACTGGAAGAATCGATGGCGGTCGCCGTAGCACAACTGGTAGTGGAATGCACGCGCAATGCGCAGGTTGTGGGTTCGGGTCCCACCGGCTACAGGTTATCTTTTCGTCCACTTTCATTTCCCTTTTCTTCATTACTTTCTACATCCTAATTTAGACCACAGTTGATTGCCCCGATGCTTGCTTTGGCTTCATTGTCTGTTGGCTCTATGTTGTCATGATTAACCGAATCGAGCCGCTCAGTTGCCCTTCTTCTCATATATATATGCAAATATTAAGCTCGATGCAAGTCACAGTCCTAGACAGCCGGCGGCAATGCGGAATTTCTCGTTTATTATTATTATTATTATTATTATTATTATTATTATTATTATTATTATTATTATTATTATTATTATTATTATTATTATTGAAAAAGTGAATTTACGGGACACTTCCACGGTGGTGGATTTGATCACCGTCGGATCCCTTTTTCATGTCTTCCGGGAACACGCTGAGCTTCTGTCAGCATCACTGGAAGAGGGCGGGCCTCGCAATGAAGTTGCACACAATGCAGAGACCCAAAGGATGAGAGAAGGTTACTTCACATGAAGACCCTCAAGTTGAGGTACGCTTATAAAAGAGCAAGTCCTCTGAGTCTCAGCCGCAATTTGGTCGCGCTATTTGTTTGGCACTAGGCATGCACATAAGCTTCAGCGTAGCACTGTTTACTAGCAGCCGGCGAACATCGTTTGTACTTCGCAGTTCAGTTTCACTTAAGTGTTATACTTTGCACACCGTTCAGTAGGTCAGCCTATTGTTATCGAAGGTTTGTGCGTTTCGTCTTTCCACGGGAACTCTCATGTCACACGCATGCAGGGATGTCGTCAATATTCGCTGTCTTACGAGTCCCCGCACTAAAGTCATACAATTATTGCGGGCCAGTACGCTTTGATAAATGAATGCTAATCCATCTTGCCGGAAAATACCACCAATAGAAGGCATATATATTTCGCTCACTTGGGTGATATTATTACAGCTGACTTACGCCAGAGCATATATTTTTAAACTTGGCAAACCTAGCTGAAGAGAGAAGTATCATCCCTTGGCAAAACAGATCTTCAAAAGACTTGGAGGCATCAGAACTCACCTGCTCAGAGAAAAAGGAGGGCAAATACGAGCACCATTCTCTTCATCCTGGTGTTCTCGGTGTTTGCAGGCGACTGGCGACTCAAGAGTAAAAGCCACAAGTACGACGGTCTGTACTCGAACCAAGACGTCTTTATAGGAACAATTTTAGAAAGCAATAACACCTTCGCATCTCTCCAGGTACCTTCCAGAAAATGCGAAGTAACATCTTTAGAAGTGGTTTTATCGCTTAACCCTGCATACTAATGTTAGGTAACGTTGGCACGGAAGGCTGTTTAACCGGCTGTTCTCTAAGGCTTGCTGCTCAGGATGGCAGGAAGTGAGAATACACTTGGAACGGCACGCTATGTGTGCGACGTTTACTACGGCGCGTTGCGGTTAAGAACGTCGTAAACATCGTCCGGGCTCTTGCGCATTGCTGTCACTGTACCTGGTGATGTGTTAAGCTTTTCGTGGTGGGCAATCAGAAATATATTGATAACTCACTCATTATGTCTTATCGTAAATCGGATAGGATGGCATCAGACAGAGATCTTAAAAATGTGTTCATCCTTTTCGCCGAGCATACACCGCAGCGTGGTCTGGTAGGACAAATTGTTTCGTCTGGACTCAATGTTTCAATGCCCTTATGAGTGAATAAAAAGGTGCTTGGTTTGTTCCCTATAAGTAAGACCGTCGACCTTAAAGGATAAATAAAGAAGTGGACACGGAAGTCATTCTACCGGCATGGCTCTTAATCAATTCACCTTCACAATGCAGGCGGTATCGCTGTTTTTTACAGCGAAGCTGTATACCTCAACCATCCAGGGAAATTTTCGTGTCGTAAGCAAAATACTACCCATAGGTCGGCCGATCCCGGAGTCAGCGCAATGACGGGCCGACCCGCGCCGGAAGTGGAGCAAGCGTTAAGCACTACCTATACGTGGGCCGATCCCAAAGATAGTGCAATACCGGGCCAACCCATGGCGGAGGTTGAGCAGTCATTAAATTCACGACAGATATTAAAGCGCATAACAACGGCCAGACAAAGTTAAATATTAATATTAGTGGCATAAACAAAAGGCTAGAAGGGCTCGAACAGAGAACAAACACCTTAGACCACTACGATCAGCAACTCTATAAGCAATGCATCATTGTCTTGAAGAGCTTGCCACTAGAAGTGTTTTCTTGGAATTTGGGCTTAACGAATAAGAAGACCGGTCGCGTCGCGGCAACGTACTCCTTTACGTCCTAACGTACACTAAAGAAAAATGGCAAAGAACTTAACTGAAAATACTTACAGCTATTCGGTTTTCCAAGCCTTTGCTTGAGACCTGGCTGAGCGAGCACACAGAATTGGCTCCTTAGCACCGAATAAATGTCGATCTGTAATTATAAAGGTCAATTGTTTTGAAGCCAAAGAAAAGCTCCTTTTGGCACAGAACTTGTTCAAACAAGAAAAGCATAACTGTAAGCGAAGATATTTCACCAGCCAGACGCATCGCACGCAGGAAGCTTTTTGATTTCGGCAAAAGCCAGGCTTCTTCTGAGCCCCTCAAGCTTCCCCACAATAAAATGTTCCTCAATGGAAAGTGCTAGATTTCTAGTACTGTTTCTGCGTCCATTCAAAACGTCTGACACCACTAGCACTGGCAATAATTCACAAGAACCGTGCGTCATCGTAGGGAAGCAAGAAAGATTGTGGCCGTCTGTTCTCATCACGTCCTCCCATATCCGCCATGTTCTTTAACGTTCTCAGCATTCTTAATAAATATAACTCCATATCATTCGCAATAGACTCATATGCTACCCATATCATTGCTTTAATCAAGATTTGGTTGCCACCTCATGTCAGTGGCTATATCAACTTTTGCGCTGTGTACAAAATTTTACTGCATACCGTTCCTATCGCACGACGCGTAGGGGGGGAGGTGCTTTCCTAGCAATATCTAAAGACTTCCCTCCATCTGTAATCGGCGTCGTTAGTGACCTCGAAAGAGTTTGGGCTTCCATTAGCCTTGGTCATCAAAACATAATACTAGGTACATTCTGAAGCCTTTGCTCTGCAACATATTCATTTATTAATGAATTGCATGACACTATTAGCCATGTTCACAACCGCTTTCCGTTTCAAACATTGCGTAGATCATTTCAACTTTTCAAAACTTGCGTAGATCATTGACCTATCCTCGTTATCACCGTTTGCGCAAGAACCTAACGAATATTTATATACGCACTCTTCTTTTTCCTTTTCACAACTGGTAACGGATGCTACGACATGATGTGATAATATAGCGAATAACCTTGACCTAATTTTGACATCGCATCCAGACCTGATCTCGTGAATCACCCATTCATTTAGCATAAGCCATTATTGTCTCCTTCATTTGACCTTTACCTCACCCAGTCCCAAATGCAATAAACAACGGAAGACGACACGCGAATATAAAAGGGCTAATTCCGATGTGATACCAGAGACCTTACTTTATTTCTGCGTGCATTCGGACATTATTTAGCCAATCATTTTATTAGAGTAACTGCGATTTGTTTCTAGCTGCAGTAAACGAATTAACCAATGCATATATACCAATTGGCATTGCTACTTCTTACCTACAAACACCTTCGTATGTCTCACATCAAGCGCCTTGCTAACCGAAAGAAACGTTTTTTGTCGCTTGGCTACGAACTCAACCACTGAATCAAGATCGGCTACTCACAATACAGCATCTCACGATTGTATGACTTCAGTAAAGCTCAAGCTTGTTAAGAGTCATTTTGATGCGTTAGCATTCTTCGTATTTTTCGCGTACTTCCAGGCGCTATCTATCTATCTGTGTTTGTATGTTCGTGTCTAACTGTTCTCCTAACCACCTTCGTGGCTTACTGGGTAGTCCGTGGTCGAAGCGTTAGTGCCTAGGGCTGCCGTACTGAGCCATACCCAAGAATTTCGACCATTGTTCCTTCGGAAAATTGTTGAACTTCACCGCAGTACATCAGCGTAACTCGATGTCATGTTGCCCATTGAGTCACATTAGTGTATTGCGGTGAAGTTAATCATATTTTCGAAGGGGCCTTGTTCAATATTCCTAGACAGGTTCACTGAAGAGACTGAATTGCATTTGGCTTCAACATTGCCCTTTAATGGTCGCTTCTTTCATTTCATTTTCATTAACCTCCTCTAACCAATTGTCGCGATTTCACCCCAAATCGAATTTTAACTCCTGAAACCAAACGGGGCGCTTAAGCGGGAGAACTGATTTTGGCGCTGTGTGTAGTCATCCAGCCAAGGTATGTCGGCATGTTGCCATGTCTGACTCAGAAAAGAGAGCTCTGCACATACTGAATCCAATGACGGTTAACACTCCAAGAAATTCATGCCAATTTGTGCACTCAGATGCACAAATAACAGTCTTCGTTAGCTCTGAGATACTCTTTTACAGCCTGCCATAATGCGAGAAGGGGTTCATCTCCCGAGTCAAAATATGGACAGGGCGAAACTTTTACTCAGAAATTACAAATGGGGGGATGCAGAAGTTTTGGATATTGCCATTTTATCATAGAAATGTTTTTAACTGCAACTCGAAAGTTTCTTCGGGAAAAAAAAAATCGGGCTAAAAGAGGTTAAATGCATCAGGCAAGCAATATGCGTGATACCTTGAGCGTGATACCTTGATCAATGAGAAAGAAATAATGAGTATCCCAAACGTAATCGGTGTTCGCGCGGATAGCTAAGGGAAGGATTGGTTATGGAGAGAGTGAGGAGGCGGAAGCACAATCGTAAGATATTGAAATAAGAGACGAGTAATTGAATTACGTGGAACGCGGCAAGTAGCGATGACGTTAGCTGCGCGAGCATGTACGTGCTAAGATGTCAAGCAACGTACACTTTGCACAAACTGCGGATCCACTGCATGCACTAGCTTGTCACAGAGACATGGTCGAATCAACAAACCATAAAAAGAAGTTCCTGGTGGACAGCTAAATGAATTTTCGGGTGGACCGGCAATGTAACAGCTAGTGCGTGATATTACGAAGCTGAGCCGTAAGCCCGTGTTAGGCTTCAGTATATGTGGGCTGCAACAGCATTCGTGACATGTTCCATTATAACATCCCGCGTGGCGGTGCCACCGTCGTACTTCATGCGCCTTATAGTGCGCTTACAGAACACGATATACTGAGGAGAAAGCATGACGTATCCCTTCTCAATATCCCTACAAAATTTTGCAAAACAGCGACTACATCGGTGCCCCCGCGCACCGGTCGATTATCTGGACTCCAGCTCACACGGGCCTCGAGGCAAACGAGACGGTCGATGCCGTCGGCCGCGCGCTCACTTTACGGACACCACCCTCGTACCCCACCGATCTGGACCCCAAACCCACTCCCACCTACACCTTATAAGAGATCACTCAACTCTACCAATCGAGCCATTCCGTCTATTATAGCCCTGTAAGGGCTTCACAAAGGCCGAGGAGCGCATTCTCATTCGCCTCGCACCAAAACTCTACTGTGCCCGGCAGTCTTAAAATAGTTTGGCCCCGCTTGCACGGGCCGAACTGCCCGCACTCTGAGGAAAACTCCTCGGACATTTTTGGCAAGGTGTGGGCATGTAAAAAAAAACCCAAATCTACCTCCCCCCTACCCAACCCTTCCCGAAAGGACTCGGGGCAGCCCTGCTCATCTGCTCTGCCCTCACGGCCCAACGGGCCTTGGTCGAGCGGGCCCGGGCGGCGGCCGACGCCAATGGGCTCCCGTGAGGGGGAGCCCACCTAATGTTTGTAAGGTGCGGCCCGTTAAGGACAGCTCTCGCACCCTCCCTGTACAAAACTTCTGTAAATAAATCTTTTTCAGTCAGTCAGTCAGTCAATCAGTCTAAGCAAAAGCTTATGCACGAAGGCGATCTTTCTAATAGAAATGCGACCTCGTGCGTGGACCTATCTTTTGCTATTATTCGTACTTTTAATATTTCAGTCTAAGAAGGTTTAACATGAAAGGCATGCGTTGTTCGTATTTTGTTTCATGACGTTTGTTTGTGGGCTGCCATTTTCAAAATTCCGAGGAATAACTTTGTGAAGAATGCAAGACAAAGTATGAGCAACTTTAGTGATAGAAGAACAACTTTAAGGCCATATAATATCCTTCACAGTCACCGACAATCCCCGTACGTTCGATTATTAAGCCGCTTGCGCGTAAGAAGCTGTACTTTGTAGGCTGTTTTAGTATGCAACTTACCATTGGAACAGAAAACGCTCATAGCCAGACGCACCATTAGTGTGTCCCGGTTCTTCCAGAACGATGCTAAACCGAAGCCACGGCATCCCAGCATTCTCATGCTTACGACTAAGCCCTCTGCACAAAGGCAAAAGTAGCGACCGCGGAGTAAGAATATTATGACACCGTGGTAGCGACATACCTTTAACTTGCCGCCACTGCTGATGTGTGGAGCATGCGAGGAGGCAGGAGAGGAAGTGTGCGTCTGCCAATTAGTTGAGCGCTGTCATGTGGTATTTGTCGCACCATTTTCTCTATTTTTTCTTCTTTCCCGCGTCTCGGCGCACTCGGCACTATGGAAATTGGCCGTCGAGTTGCCATGGCGAGACATTTGCAAGAGATTTTGTATGTTTTGGTTAATTTTCGTGTCTAACCATGTCACTTGTAATAAGATGATTTATTACGAGGCACTAGGCACAGTCTAGTAGCACTGGCAGTAGATGAACGCTGATCATGCGCACAGCCGACACAAGAGCGCCTTCTTCGTCTTTCTCTTCACCACAATGGCCCCCGGGAGAGAAGAGAAGCCATCCTGGCGACTTACGGCGTAGGTAGGATGAGGGGGTCATAGTACGGCTTAAGTCGGTTGACATGAACCGTGTCACGCCCGCGATGCCTATGGTCGGGTGAAGGTGTCACAGGTTCTACAACATAGGTGACAGCGGAGGGACGGTCTATGACGCGGTAGGGGCCATCATAGCGTGCAAGGAGTTTGGTCGAAAGGCCAGGGCTGTGAGGCGGGACCCACAACCAAACAAGAGAACCAGTCGGGAAAACTGGTGTAAGCGCGTCACTGTCACGCCGCAGCTTTTCACGACCTTGAGCAGCGGTCGTAAGGGTTCGCGCGAGCTGCCTACAGTCCTCGGCGTATTTGGCGGCTTCAGACACAGGCGTGCATTCGGAAGCATCGGGTCGGTATGGGAGCATTGTGTCCAAAGTACACGAGGGCTCTCGTCCATACAGCAGAAAAAAAGGCGAAAAGCCAGTGGTAGCTTGTGTGGCCGTATTATAGGCATACGTGACGAACGGCAAAACAGTGTCCCAGTTACTGTGATCCGAGGCGACGTACATAGTCAACATGTCACCGAGTGTGCGGTTGAACCTCTCTGTCAAGCCATTCGTTTGCGGGTGGTAGGCTGTAGACTTGCGGTGAACGATGCTGCATGCAGCGAGAAGGGCTTGGATGACTTCGGACAAGAAGACACGTCCCCTGTCGCTGAGCAGTTCGCGTGGTGCGCCATGTCGAAGAACGAAGTTCCGCAAGATGAAGAACGCAACTTCCCGCGCAGAGGCTGCCGGGAGTGCGGCAGTCTCGGCGTAGCGCGTCAAGTGGTCGACACCTACAATTATCCATCGGTTACCCGCGGAACTGCAGGGAAGTGGCCCGTATAGGTCTATGCCGACGCGATCGAAGGGCCGAGCCGGGCAGGGCAGCGGCTGTAGCTCACCAGGAGGGCGAGGCGGAATTTTACGCCGTTGGCACGCCGTGCAAGCGCGTATGTACTGGCGCACGAAGTGATACATGCCGTGCCAGTAGAAACGCTGCCTTAGCCGAGTATACGTTTTCAGAACACCGGCGTGACCATTATGAGGAGCAGCATGAAAATAAGCGCATATGTCAGAACGCATGTGTCGTGGTATCACCAGGAGCCATTTGCGATCATCAGGCAAATAATTTCTGCGGTAAAGAACGTTGTCGCGGACAGTAAAGTGAGCGGCTTGGCGACGAAGTGTTCGAGAAGAGGATGTGGCGGATGGGTCGTGGAGGAAATTCAGCATAGTTGAAAGCAGGGGATCCTTACGCTGCTCGTCCGGCATATCAGCGACGTTGAAGGCTGACATGGATGCGAAGAGCGGAGACACTGAAGTCACATCACAAGGTAGCGGCGATCGGGAAAGCGCATCGGCGTCAGAGTGCTTTCTGCCCGATCGGTAGACAACGCGGATATCATATTCTTGTAAGCGGAGTGCCCATCGCCCTAGGCGACCTGACGGATCCTTCAACGAGGACAGCCAGCAAAGTGAATGGTGGTCGGTGACAATGTCAAAAGGGCGACCATATAGGTATGGACGAAATTTGACGAGCGCCCAAATAATGGCCAAGCACTCCTTTTCGGTTACTGAGTAGTTGGCTTCTGCCTTCTTTAAAGTTCGGCTCGCATACGCGACGACGTACTCGTCATAGCCGTCTTTCCGTTGTGCGAGGACTGCACCAAGTCCGATACCGCTGGCGTCCGTATGTACCTCTGTAGGCGCTGTGGGATCGTAGTGTCGAAGAATCGGTGGCGAAGTAAGTAGGCGACGTAGTTGCTGGAAGGCTTCGTCACAGGAAGTTGACCACGCGGAGATGCCGTTGGTAGCGGTAAGCAAATTGGTCAGTGGTGCGATGATAGTCGCGAAATTGCGCACAAAACGCCGAAAGTAAGAGCAGAGCCCTATAAAGCTGCGGAGCGCCTTAAGAGTAGTGGGCGTCGGAAACTCTGCGACCGCGTGAAGCTTGGCTGGGTCAGGAAGCACGCCGTCCTTCGATACAACGTGACCCAATATTGTTAACTTGCGAGCAGCAAAACGGCACTTTTTGATGTTAAGTTGGAGGCCAGCAGAGGTGAGGCAGGTAAGTAACTCACGCAAGCGAACGAGGTGCGTCGGGAAATCTGGCGAAAACACCACGATATCATCAAGGTAGCACAGACATGTTTTCCACTTGTAGTTGCGAAGGATGGTGTCCATCATACGCTCGAAAGTAGCGGGCGCGTTGCATAGCCCGAATGGCATTACGGTAAATTCGTACAAGCCATCGGGCGTGATGAAAGCTGTCTTCTCACAGTCATCATCTGCCATCGGCACTTGCCAATAGCCGGAGCGAAGATCCAAAGATGAGAAGTACTCTGCGCCTTGCAAGGAGTCGAGGGCGTCATCTATCCGAGGCAGCGGATAGACATCTTTACGAGTGATCTTATTGAGTCGACGGTAATCCACACAGAAGCGTATTGACCCGTCCTTCTTGCGTACTAATACTACAGGAGACGCCCAAGGACTGTGGGAAGGGCGAATGACGCCACGGTGCAGCATGTCGTCGACCTGCTCGTTAATGATCTTCCGCTCGGCTGCCGACACGCGGTATGGTCGCTGGCGTAACGGAGGATGGGAACCAGTGTGTACGCTGTGAGTGACGGTTGCCGTACGCCCCAGAGATGGTTGGTCACAGTCAAACGACGAGCGAAAATTCTGAAGAAGCGCGAAGACTTCATGGTTATATTGCGCTCAGTTTTACAAACACGATACTAAGGAAGGACAGGACGTGGACGGACGAAGCGCAATCGATACTAAGGAAGGACAGGACGTGGACGGACGAAGCGCAATCGATACTAAGGAAGGACAGGACGTGGACGGACGAAGCGCAATCGATACTAAGGAAGGACAGGACGTGGACGGACGAAGCGCAATCGATACTAAGGAAGGACAGGACGTGGACGGACGAAATATAACCATGAACGTTCACCAACTAGCCCCCTTCATTGCTTTACTAAACGCGAAGACTTGCTGGCGATATGGAGGCGGCAGATCGGCGTCTACGACAGATTCAAGAACGTTTGACGACGACGACGACAATGATGATGATGATGTGCACGGCACAGGAGAAGTGAGGGCGTCGAGTTCATAACAGGCAGTGTCGTCGGGAACATCGAGAATGTGAAGCGGGTCAAGGGGCTGAACACGACCGAGTGATTCGCCGCGCAGTAACGAAACATGGTAGTGAGACGGGTTACACACAAGCATTGAGGATAATCCAGACACAGTGGTGAGGACGGCAAATGGGAGAGGTAGGGCCTTGCGACGTAGAAAAATTGGCGACGGTGTAAAAAGTACTGTAGCGTCTGGCGCGGTAGAGCAAGAGACGGGCACAAGCACACACATGTCGGGTGGTATGTCCGTATCGGACACAATAGTGAGCTTGGAGGCTTTTTGTTCAGAAGGGTCAGGCAGCGGGGCATCGGCAAGCGGGAAAAGCGCTACTTCGGCCCGGGCGCAGTCGATGATGGCACGATGGTGAGACAAGAAGTCCCAGCCGAGTATAATGTCATGTGAACATGATGACAACACGAGAAATTCAACAACGTAGACAATGCCTTCGATGACCACCCTTGCAGTACATTGAGCGACCGGGGCTATATGCTGCGCAGTCGCGGTGCGTAGAAGCATACCAGACAACGGCGTTGTGACCTTATGGAGGCTGCGACAAAGCTTTTCGTCGATAACAGAAACTGCAGCCCCAGTATCAATAAGCGCAATTGCGGCGGTTCCTTCGACCAAAACGTCCAATAAATTGCGTGGCGACTGTGCAGGCCTTGTAGAAGTCGCGAAGCTTGCAGTTCGTGCCTGCGGAACTGCAGCAACTAGTTTCCCTCGCTAGGTGACTGGCGGCGACGTAAGGGGGAAAGTGAGCGACGACGTGGCGATGGCGAACGATGGGTGCCGACAGGGCGTCGAGGAGGCGGCGAAAACGCGTGGTCGGGAAGCATCGCATGCCCGGCGGTATCGTGGGAATAGGCATATCCAGGTGGTGCGACAGGAGCGTTAGCAGCTGGCATACGACGATGGCAGAAGCGCGCAACGTGGCCGGCGACACCGCAAGCGAAGCATATGGGTCGGTTGTCGCGAGTGCGCCAAGAGGTCTGAACTGGGCGTCGAGATGGAACGGGAGGCGACGCGGGAGGAGGTGCAGCAGGAAGTCGCATTGGCGCCGGAAACGAGAACGTCGGCGGCGCAGGTCGCGCGGCGACTTCGGCATAAGTCAGAGGTGCAGCCACGGGAGGGCAGGGTTGGGCGAAAGGTAAAGACCCCGCAAGTTCCTCGCGAATGGCCCGCATAATGGGAGCAGCCAGAGATGTGTCAGGCAGGGGAGGTCCATCGTTGAGAGGCAGCATAGACAATTGGCGTGCCACCTCCTCCCGAATGAAATCCTTTATCTCAACAGAGAGCGATGCTGCTGGCGTGGTGTTTGAGCGAAGCGTGAGGCCCGAGAGAGAGTCGCCAGGTGCGAGAGCGCTGCGCGCAAGGACCCTTTGTCGACGCAGCTCATCGAAGCTCTGGCAAAGAGTGACGACAGCTGCGACAGAAGTAGGGTTCCGCGCCAGGAGCATTTGAAAGGCGTCGTCCTCGATGCCCTTGAGGATGTGCTTCACCTTGTCTTCTTCAGTCATGGTGGAATCGACGCGGGCGCAAATATCAACGACATCCTCTATGTAACTAGTATAAGTCTCGCCGGGCTGTTGAGCGCGCTGGCGGAGGCGTTGTTCAGCACGGAGTTTTCGCAAGGCTGGGCGACCGAAGACTTCCGCGAATGCAGTTTTGAAAGCGGACCAGGTTTGCAGCTCCCGTTCGTGATTGTGGAACCAGAGGTTCGCAACGTCAGCAAGATAGAAGATGACGCTACGGAGCTTCGTCGGGTCATCCCACTTGTTGTGTTCACTGACGCGCTCGTAGGTCGAGAGCCAATCTTCTACGTCAGTCTCACCTGAGCCGCTAAAAACAGGAGGGTCCCGCTGCCGTTGCACGGCGCCGCACATGACAGGAGCGGCAGATGCGCCAAGCGGATTGTTGGGAGCGGCGTTCATAGTAGCGGCTGGAGCAGATGTTAAAGTGCGGCTGCGAAGTTCCAGGGTGAGGTCGGGGAGTGCAGCACCTTCCACCAAATGTAATAAGATGATTTATTACGAGGCACTAGGCACAGTCTAGTAGCACTGGCAGTAGATGAACGCTGATCATGCGCACAGCCGACACAAGAGCGCCTTCTTCGTCTTTCTCTTCACCACACACTGAATATTTCAGTTTTTGTTTTGTTTTACGTTAGGGATTCATTTTAAGAATACTGGAGGTGCAAACGTGTGTGAACGGAGCTTTTTTTTTTTTTGACAGGGTACAGAGCTCACGCATGGGTAAGCTTATGCGCGGGTGCTATTCTCGGTGCTCGTTCAGATTTGTTTTCCCGACTGCGCTATCGTCAACAGATGTACGAAGCTATGGAGTGCGTAGGCTGTGCTCTGTCATATATCGTGCTAAACACGTAACACGCGTTATTTTACTAATGAGAGTGCGTAGTCCATGGTTTTGTCACGTGCTGCAAATATATTCTGCGAGCACACGCTGTTCATTAATAAGTCTAAATGATTTTGACTATTGTGGGTATGCTTTCTCCTCTTCGCCGTCTCGGCAGAATAAAGTGGTGAACGAGTTTGTTCCCTCATATTGACTTGTAACTGTGCAAAGAAAAGGGGCAAAGTGTTCATTGATGAAAACCATTTCTATGTGTAACTTTCGTCCGTGCATACGCTTTGTTTTCAAATGAAGTCCAGGTTATTTCACTGTGACGTTTACTCTTGATAGCCAACGGCACCATTTTTTCCCGAAAGCGTAGGACCAATTTCACTACACAGAGAAATGCCAGCGTCACGAGGCAACGACGAGAATACTTCTAATGCTCTGCGTTCATCGCGCACGTTTCTGCATGAAGCTCGCGTTAATCAGGCCAACATGTCGTGCCTTGCGTTTGGTCGCCATGGTACTAAGATGATTAAATTATGAAGCTGGAAGCTGCACAAGCTCGACACACGGCAGTCGATTGGGTACACGCAAGTACACACGTCCGCACTTTTAGAGCAGCGCAAGAACATCCAAATTGTTGAATCGGCGGCTAAAAGTGCAGCACACACTCAAACGCATCTGCTTTCGCATGTACCGGTGAAACTTTGACTTCATCGCAAACCTTTCAATCCGGGCAAATGTTTTTTAGGTAACCAAATAAAGAATGTGATCGATCCAATAGAAATAACTCGCGAAGTTGCTTGATCTGTGCAAGCTGCGACAGTGATTTTTCCTGCAGTTGCACCGGTCGTAGACGACATAGCACTCAAATAAAGCTCAGGCAGGTATATAAGCATCGTGTACGTAGATCACGTATACAATAATGGCGAGAAAAATAACTTTGATTTTTCTGCTATAAATCGACACTAAAAAGAATTTGTCCACGAAACTAGCCTCAAAAGGATTCTTACTGGAAGCAGGCAGCCAACTAGAAGCGGCAAAACAAGTGCGCAGTGCTGTGCCTAAAAATCACAAGAACGATGTGCTTCTGCCAATTTCATAGCGTTCCATCATCGCTCCTAGCACAGCACGCAATAAACAAGCCTTAAATCCGGTCAAAATGCATGCGCAATCACCCAAAAAGAATTTTTAATATTTCACATTGCGTAACTCTATGGGTGAAACCGTCGCACCCTGGAGCGAACGACCAAACTATGAGGCTGAGCAACGAGGGAATACGCGAGTGACGAAGAGACCAGGAGAAGGAGAGGCTGGGCGAGGAGGAATATCGCTACCTTCAGTTTTATTCAGGGGTTTACATACCACAGCAAAGCCGCACCAGTCTCCTCTCTAGGTAATAATCTAACAAACTCTATGAATAAAGCATGTGACTTTGACCCTTCTGTTAGTTTCCAGGCGTTCTACAACTGCCACAAATTTGTTGATGGCAGCTCGGTGGCACTATTGAAATGTAGACAATGGTGCTTCCATGTGAAGTTCGTCCATGTTATTTTACGGAAATGCTGTAATTGCGATGAATGGACAATATACTTTCATCTAACAACACGGTTTCTCTCTCACTCCTAAAGTGTTTATCTTGCGACAGAAGGACGAAATGTCAGGTTATTTTTGTAATTAAAAATTTGCACACATTTTTCTTTTCTCAAGTTCTTCGTGCTTTCTGAGTACTTCACTCTAAGAACAGTTTACACCCTCTGGCTTGCCCCTTCTGCCGCACAAAAATAATCGTCATCTGCCTTGATGCGTTTCCTTTCTTTATCGCTGCGAGTCCATAACTTTCCAGTAACGAATGGCACACGCGTTATCAGCATAGAACAGTTTACACCATTTGGAGTGCCCCTTCTGATAACGCGCGTGCCGTTCGTCGCTGGAAAGTTCCGGGCTTGCAGCGATAAAGAAAGGAAAGCATCAAGGCAGATGACGATTATTTTTGTGTGGCAGAAGGGGCAAGCCAAAGGGGGTAAACTGTTCTTAGAGTGTTGGGGTTTGACCCATGTGAGACCACGTAACACTACAGATCCGTGATGTACTTACCTATTTAACATTTCGCTACATTCATGCTACAGCACTTAATGCCTCAACGCACCGAGTGGACCAGTTAATTCTTACAGCAGTTTCAAATGTCGTGCCACAACCTTAACTTTCTTGGCTGACATAAAATTCAATTGTTTGTGCCCAAATGAACCTGCAGGCAACCACGCTGGGTTCGCTGTAGGAATTGAGTTAAATCAAGTGCAGACGCGATAGCCGAAGGCAAAATGTGGTATTCATACTCAGAATAAAAGCGGCGGCGAGCTATATTATGAGTACATCGCCACCACGGAACTGTTTTGACAAGGCACTCGCGTACGTATGCACACTGACCCCTAGCAGATGACACCAGGAGCAATCCACATTGTGAGCATGCTACAGTGGCCACTACGCTCTATGGGGCTCACGGGCTGGGGTTTTGAACGCACTTTGGCGCGACCTGGTGACATTCATCGAAGTTGGCTGGGTATAGTACGGAAGAGACGCCGCCTCGTAGATTAGCACGGTTCTCGCTTGATTCATGTATTGATTTGAGTTGTGGCCGTAGTTCATGAACTGAAAAAGTGCTTAACGCGTATGTAGAACGCTGTGCGCTACCGCCTATAACACATATTATGGAAAGCGGGCGCAGTTCGTCCGACAAACTGTGCCGAAAGCGGGTGGACCTGGTCACTGCGCCAGACTAAGCTGAGAAGCACGTGGTCTCCAAGCGTTGTCACCGACGTTATTGTTGCGTGCTGAATTGTTATCAGGGTCATGGCACTCACACGCTGGAGTTCTCAACACGCCCTGCGGCGATTTTATGTCCAGAGACGATATTGGCCGGGTAGTACATGAGTTGCAGCTATCCGCACGAAGCAACGCTATCACTGGGCCGAACAGCCGGTCTCGCTTGCTTTGTGTTTGTGTTCAGACTTCATTCTTGATATTATTTTCTCTTTCAGCTCCCAGAAAACAGTAGCTTAATTATGAGATCGTCGAGAGTGCACCCCGTTCTTCACTCAACGGTATAAAAATCCAGTCGGGTCCCTAAAATTGAGTCTGGTGCAGTTTAGTTGTTGTTTCAATTAAAAACGACTATGCACAAGAACTTCGCAATTCGACCAGATTTCCGATTGTGAAGTGGCCTACGTAATTCAGCGAAAGTTCATAAAGCGGCTGAAACTGTTTCAGAAGACGTTGGTGCAGACACGAGAAACAAAAATTTGGAGGACGCTTACGCTTCGCCTTTAAGAGTGGAAAGCAATAGCACTCAAAGATCTCTGACTGCTTGTCACGCTTCCCGGCAACTGCAGCTTTTGTAACCGTGATGTTTACCGGGAAACACTGGAGGCAAAGGCTGTGCACTAAGGCGAGCTTTCTGGTAGAAACGCGGCCTCTTGCGTGGGCCGCGATGAGCGCCATCTGGAGGTGCTGGAAGAGTGCGCCGCTTTATGACCTTTGAGATTGGCGCTCGCCGGCGCGTGCAAATCTTAGAGGCCATGGCCGCTATATGTATGGTAGAAACGCTGGTAAAGAGGTTTGTGTTTGTTTTTTAGTTCCCGCGTAACAGAATTACGTTTTCTCGTATATTCAAATCACAATCCGACCCTATAATGTCTCTAAGTTGTGTCTAAGTCGTACTCTGCAATTTTTTTGATGAATTCCACCTCAAGGAATTTAATTAGTTAAGTACCTTCTTTGCGTTACATGGAGGGCCTGCGTGGTTGGGTATGCGCGGTTCGAAATTCCTTCTGCCGAAATGACGTCCGATGTTGGATGCCGACGCCGTGTCTTCTGCGACATGCGGCCCTAAACGGTGTCACTTTAAAATCAACCGACTGAGGTGGTAGAGGCAGTCAGCTACAGCATGATAGGAGACTGTACACAAAAAATAGTGTTAAACAGCCGCTGTCACATATGTTCCTGCAAGCAAATGAATGAAAACAAACGCGACTATTGCTGCTGCATCATTTTTTCTCTGTAAGCGAAATCGTTGTGCGTGAGAGCTACGATATATACACTCGATCGTGATATTTACCGGCGGTCATGCATCTGTAAATATGCTTTTGTGACATAAGCGTGTGTAGTGGCTGGCAATCACAGCGGTCGACACGTATCACAACCGGTCAAGCTCAGTCACTGTGCTAACGCTGCGAAACCTTATTGACTCTTACATAAATTTTATTAGTTACTTACTCAATGCTTAGAGGCTATAATTATCAGTTGGTTTGCGCTATTAAGTGAATATACACTTGCTGCAAACGTCTGTCATTCCAGCTTGACACTGCCTTACTTGAGCGGTGCACACTTGAAACTGGCCGCGCGGTGAAACTGCGTCTGAGAGTTCTAGGGCGCAGTGCACGCATTTAGCACTGTCTCCTTGGCGACGGAAGGCATGGCACAAAGGCATACACGAAGTTATGCGAAATTGAGCTCGTAGCAGAGCTCAGAAGAGCAGATATATCGCGGCGCCTTCCATTAAGCAGCCGATTCTCGCGTTTTGTGCTGCAGGAAATTGATAAGCCTGGCGCGGAGGGCTGTGTTAACTGTAGCGTTTCTGCAGCGCCACCTGGGCAGTTCGTCACGCCCATTTCGCAAAAAATTCTGTCCCATATCTCAGTTTGAGAAATCTGCTCTGGAAAAGCTACAAAATGAAGGAGAGCTCATGAAAGGTAAAAATTGTCACCCAGTCGACTGTGTTTCTTTGGGCTTCCTTTGTAGCTTCGCGTACATTGGGGTGGATGACAGTTTTTCCTTTTTGATTCTCCGTATGGTGCATTACTAAGAACAATTAAATTCAATATATTTTACTTTGAGAGCAAGGTTTTTGGAAGCTGGAGATCACAACATTTTAATACATCAAGCACTCACGTCCACCAGACTTCACATAGCGAGCACACGCGTGGTGAGCGCTGGGAGTCCCCCAGTTCACGTCACACACCAGAGGGCGCCACTGAAACTCCTCAAGGCTAATACAAAGGTCCACTGTCATGATCCTTAGGCATATTTCGTAGGTTGCCGCATCAGTGCTCTGAAAGGGGCTTTCGATTTTGCTTAATACCTTCTATTAAATGAAAACATTTTGCGTGTTAAGCCGACATTCCGTGTTTTCACACACAGTATACGCGCACCGCATCTTTGCTTGTCAAGCTCGGTTCAGTAGGGCACTTGAGACTGGCATAACATTTATGGTGGCGCCCATGCATTCTTTTTTTCACTCATCATTCCTCAGTCTCATATTCCCTCCGTTCTGCAGTCCTATTCGAAAAAAAATAGTGCGTAGCTTTAGCCAAGTCTTCGAACCACAAATTCACCATATATTTGTGGTTGTAATGGCTTGAGAGGAAGAAACATGAGAGATACACACTGAGGTCTAACGTAACAATCAATAAAGGAAGGAAAAAAGGAAACATAATATGAAAGAAAATGCCCAGGCTGAAAAATATTAACAAATAAAAACAACATTACAGGCGAAAGCACATTTGGCATTTTCTGCACGTGCGAAGGATAACGAAAACTAGGTAATCATGTCTATGAAAAGTAATGTGTTAGTTTTCTTAGGTTTTCTTAGTATCCCAATTCTTTGGGGTACGGTTAGCACACTCTGATAGCCTTTCGCATCAGAAATTGTCAACATTTGCGTTGCGGTAGGTATTTACTATAATAATAGTCACATTTTTCCTAAGATTGTAACCAAAAAAAAATCTCCTACGGCTTTTTCCTCTGGGAAAATCCAGCCACTGAACATAAAAAGCACAAGCATTGCGCGTTTCGCTAACAGAAGCGCAATACTAGAGTTCAGTTTCCTAGTTAACGTGAGTGCGTCTAGGATTAAAGGATTTTTTCTCTCCTGCAGCCTCTAGGAATACCGGTTTGCAGATGTCGTGCTGCTAAACGTTCGTTCTGGTAGCCGACAACTTCTGCATTCGAAAAGACTGTCCATTTCAAAACAAATTCTTGCCGCCCAACACAAACCGCGAAATAAAAAAGGAGAAAAACAAAACCACCATCCCTATGTGCTAAACGAGAAGAAAGCCGGTTAACCAAGGGGCTCGATTTTTATTAGTGATATATTAAGAAGCCAACAAACACAAGGAAATCCGCGTTTGTTGGCCTCTTATGACATCCCTATGTACTTTTTAC
Organism: Dermacentor variabilis; assembly: GCF_050947875.1. NCBI lineage: Eukaryota > Metazoa > Arthropoda > Arachnida > Ixodida > Ixodidae > Dermacentor > Dermacentor variabilis. Next base: position 122,236,859 of record NC_134573.1, read on the forward strand.
TGCAATCAGTGGCAATATCGCATTGGACTGTTTTTTTCTTTTTACGGAAATGTACTGACGCCACACTTCGGCTTACTCGCAAGAGTTGGGTGAGTACCGTGTGGTTGTACTTCGGGATGGTGTCTCCCGGGTGGGCGCTGAGCTTCCGTCAGCATCACTGTGAGAGAGCTTAACAATGAAGTGGCACGTAGTGCTGGAACCCAAGATACTAAAAGAAAGTTGTTCATAGGAAGGCAGCAAAGTGGAAATATGTTTATAAACTAAAAAGTTGGCATCTACTTTCAGAATGTTCTCTGAGTCTCAGCTACATGACGGTTGCCCGATTTTCTTGCAAAGGCGCCCGAACATAAGCTTCAGCATTGCAATCTTTACCAGCAATCGGCGGACATCATCTGTTATTTGCAGTTCAATTTCACTTGTAGGTGTACCCCGTAAAGCCTTGAGCAGGTCAGAATATGATTACCCAAGATGCCTGCGTTTCGTGTTTCCAAAGCAACTATCATACACGGCATGTACGGGTGCCCTCTATTGTCAAAGACACCGTGCCAACGTCATGTGTATAAGAAGCTGCAGAAATCCTGAAGATATGTTTTCAGACTCCTTTAGCTTAACGCCTGTTTTAAGATGGTATTTTTTGAAATATGGTGGAGTATATGTTTTGAATGGGCATGCTTAGGAAAAGTATTAAAGTTAATAAAATGGGATGGCTTAGGGCAAAGATCAACGGCGAATATGTCAAGAGCCTACAGTTTGCAGATGGAATTGTCCTGTTCAGCAGGACCCAGGATAAATTGCAGCAAATGATTAAAGGCCTTAACCGACAAAGCGTAAGTGTCCGGTTTCAGAATAATATGCAAGAGACAAAGGTAATGTTCAACAGCCTGGCATTGGCGCACGAATTCATAATCGCCAGTCAGCTTCTAGAGACTGCGCAGGAGTGCGTTTATCTAAGTTAATTACTCACAGGGTACCCTGAACATGGGAAAGATATTTACAGAAGAATAAAAATGGGTTAGAGTGGATACGGCAGCCATTACGCAATCCTGATCAGGAACTTACCACGGTCGTTGAAAAGAAAGTTATACAATCTTTCAGGACTAAATGGCAGATGTACGGCGGTCTGCACTCTGTCAAAGATTCTGTTATAAGGACACCGGTAGTTATATAGCAAAGCTTCTAACGAACAGAACATCCTTGGATCGCTTCAAGTGCCCTCCAGAACATTTGGTCAGTATACAGCACCTTTAGATGTGTTATTACGGCTTAACCTTGTTTACGAAAGTTAGACATGGTGAGCACAACACGCCCTAACAAGCCGTTATCTAAGGCTTGTTCCGCACAGGATGTAGTGAGAATACATGCGGAGTGATGATGAATGAATTATTTGGGCTGTGAGCAGCATTTTGTTCGGCACGCGTCGGATAAAAACGTCATGCAGACGTGAGCCACTTGTTCGTCTATTAGGCTTGCCTCGAGGGACAAGCAAAGCCCCATTGATTAGTTTTCTAACGGGTTATTACTCAATCAAATTGTCATATCGAAGAATGGCATGACGTCCGACAGAGACCTCAAAAATGCATTTTTGTGGAAATTTGCGACCCCTTTTCGTGGCCCATTCGGCGCACTGTATTCTGGTCGGTTAATTTTCTCGTACGCACTGAATAGGTTAGCAGTTATATGGGTGCATAAATGGTTCTTGGTTTGTGCCGCATGACTAACACCATCAACTTTTAACGGTTGAGTGTGTTAGTCATTGGAATGACACTGAACCAATCCTTTGCACTGCGAGCAGCTCACTGCAGCAGTCATTGGGCGGTTGGTAAGAGTAAGAGTAATTACAAGCACCAGACAAACGAGGAGTGGAGAAGTATGATGCAGGAAATTGATCACACATATATTAAGGTCACTGGCAATTACACAGTTGTTTTTATTGCACGCATAAAGAAACTTGTACGTATGATATTCGCAAAACGGGTGGTTCCTTGTTACCGATGTCAAGTCACACGCCTGTAAATAAATATAAAATGTGTATATGAGTAACTTGTGGCAAACATGAGCAATAATAATTACCCGTGTATGTATATCACATGCTCTTTATACCTACTTCAGGTGAAGCGTCAATATGACGTTGTGTAAATCTGCACCCAGTTCAAACACACGCTATATCAGTGCGTCCTATACCTAAATTCGGGCACAGACTATACTTTATTAGGTGTGGGCGAATATTCGAAGTTTCTGATTGGAAAACGAAACGAATAGTTTATTGCTAATATTCACATGGTATTAGAAAAGGAACGATTCCGTATTTTTGAATAGTAAATACAAACCAAATGCTTCGAAACATCCAACAATTAAGGTTTGGTTCCTATTGTGAGTTTGCTAACACGATTTCGCTAAATATCGAAAGTGTGACAAAGTCAAAAGTTTTTGAAGCACTGCAGAAACAAAATATGTAATACAAGCGTTGTTTTTAATCTCATGGGGAAAGCCGACATGACAACCTGCGATTTTCTCTTGTAGTTCTTTGTTTAGTATTTTTGCCAGTATAGCTATGTCGCAGTTTTATTTCTTGCTCTACAAGCTCGTCATGTTTACCTTGCAACGGCCCATTTTATTTTCGCATCTCCTAGATTTTTTTTCGGTAACATTTTACTTAGCGCTATCGTAAAGCTAGTCAACAGCAGTCATTCTTTCTTGTGAAGTTTCCTTGGAACCAGACTCGAAAGAGTTTGAGAGGCTATTCTTGACGTTTCTTTCTTTATTTATTTTTTACTTATGATTTTTGATGTGTTTCAAGCTGATTATCTGTCCTTGATAGCTGTCTTTCTTGCATAAGTCAATACAGACGTGGCACCAAATTATATGAAATAGACGCTGCTGCTGCAAAAATGCGCGTCCGCGTTTCACAATTTCATATTTGATTTGATATTGAATGCTTAGTATTCATATTCGATTCGTATTTCAAGAAGTACATATTCGCCCACCTGTAAAATTAATTTCTAATATGCTTTGAACAGAAACTAGACAGAAACGTAGAGTCTTACGCCTTCTTTTTAATATATATAAGGTGGTGGCTACGCGTAATTCGACTTCGAAGCCGTCGCATACTTCTCTCCCACCGAGATTCTTTAGAGGTATCTGTCTTTTTCACACATAATTAGGTTCCTCATTTTATTCTCCTCTCAGATTTCTTACTATCTTGACATTTTCTTGGAAGCCACCAGTGCTGAATCCTTCTTTGCATATTTTAGGAAAAAACTTTTCTTAACACTCTTCTTTCTCATACGAGTGCCCAATTACAGTGTAATTGTCGCATTAAGCAATTATTACCGTGTGCGAACGAAGTTTGCGTATTACTGATGCGGTACCTGTAACAACGCAGCTTCGTTAGAGCTTCTTTCGTTTCGATAATTACATCACATCGAAACTAATATCTTTTCACAAAAGAAATATTTTTTGTTATTTTCTCATCGCCTCATTGTTATAATATTTCACCTCGCCACACATTCCTTAGATCTGCGGCTTTTATATATGACTTGCACTTTCAAGTCAAGGGTTTTAAAAGCTAACCCTGCATTAAGTTCAGGCAGATGACTAAATTGTGTGCGACATGCTCAATCTTGGGGATGTTTCTTCTGCACTCACATTGAGGAATCGCTGGGCAGGGAGCTCTGATGCACACGACTTGTTCGTAAACACAACGTTGTCCAAAGCGGCAGATTTGCCTCTGCAATAAAAGAAACGAAGTGCTGGTCCCTGCTGACTAAGAACATGCAACTACAGGATATGCAAAAAATAATAATCAATTAACCCCTCATTTGTTAATCGTGCCCAGGAACAGCCATGAATGAAGGAAGAATTCGTTAATCAACAGGCAATGTTACCTTCCCGAGCCACACGCGAAAAGAAAAAAAGACGCTTTGGGAAAGTGGGCAGTCGTACCAGACATACAACGAAATGAAAAATAGGGACAGAAATCGTTACTATTATTTGTCTTCAGTAAACTATTTTAACATTTTCATAACCGCGCCGTGGAAGTCACAAGACAAAGGCGGACGAGCCGACTTTCCAACAGAAAACAATTCTACTGCATTCCTGCACGTTTAATACAAAACACAATATTTTTACTGCACTAGAAATTGCATGGACAATCCAAGCGAATTTTTGCCCTCGTCATCGCCGTCAGCGTCGTCGTGAGGATCCGCTTATATTTCGGTATATGTATGCGATATCAGCTATCGCAAAACAGGGGTAACTGGAGATCGCTAGGAGAGGCCTGCCTCCTGCACTGGACATAAGATTAGGCTGATGATTATTATGATGGTAAGGATGATGTGTCATGTGATGATATATGACAAGCCGTGTACGCGGGTTATATTGTCACACAATTCCATCACTCAAATTGCTCGTGCCAGGTGTTACATTCTTGACAAAATTATTCCTCAGAATTTGGAAAATGTCAGAACACAAACAAATGTCATAAAACAAAAAGCCGTCAACGCATGAAAATTGCATAATTTTATCGGGGAGGGGGAGGGCTCTGCACTGTCTCCGGGATTGGCGGACGAAAGAGGATTGAAATATACTCGATACGGAAAAGTGGTAGTAAAGAAGCTAAAAACGAGGTATTTGATTAATAAACATAAATGAAATTGTCCTACGCCGGGATTCAAACACAGGTCAACTCGCGCAACAGCTCGCTTTGCGGGTTATATAAGCACTCAGCTAGATTTTTCACCGTCGTCAGTAATTGCACATCAAAATGCTGATTCCTTCATTTACAGCATTTTTTTTTCTGAAAAACCCTACTCAAGTTAACCGTACGATTTCCCTTTGCGTAAAAATTTTAACGCCAGGTGGCGATATATGTCTAGGAATGTTCATGTCCCAATCGCAGAGACAGGTCCACAGAAGAATTTGTATTCTAAGATATCGAGTTAGACAGCTTTGGTCAGGCGCCGCTCTGGCTCAGCGGCCCTGGAGCTGCGCTGCAAAGCACGATGTCGCGGTATCAAAAACCCGCCCGCGTCGGCCGCATTTCGATGGGGGCGAAATGCAGAAAACTACGCACACTACGGCGTGCCTCATAGCCAATTCGTAGTTCTGGCACGTAAAATCCCACAATTCATTCAGACACCTTTGGTTGGTTGAACGAATTATAAAACAGCCTATGCAAGACATGCAGACCCAGTCGGCTTGTGCCACCGTTTTCCCACACGTGTACGGTGTGGGGAAACACCCACCGCCAAGGTACGGTGGCTATATTTACACCTGCCGATACGTTGTTTCCGCAGCGAAGCAGCGCGTACTTCAGATGGCGTGAACATTCACCTGCGTGTTCGATGGTGCGGGGCCGCACCAACGCCCTACCACATTACGTGGGAGTGCACACTGTACAACATAGAACACCCCGACACGAACACCACGAGGGAGCAATGGGAGGCACTGCTGTCGAGCTCGGCCCTCGACGACGAGCTCAAGCTGATACAAAGAGCTGAGAAGATGGCAAGAGCCATTAGCGACCATTAGCGATTCTTCTAATTATTATATTAATAAAATCTATCTATCTATCTATCTATCTATCTATCTATCTATCTATCTATCTATCTATCTATCTATCTATCTATCTATCTATCTATCTATCTATAACTAACTAACTAACTAACCAAGTAACTAACCCCCGCGTTTTGTCAGAACGGCGGCGGAGAAGCTCCCGCGAAAAGCTAATCGCAGTGCAGCAAGGCGGGCCCGCATACGCCCGAAGGCCACTCCATGTTCGGACGCAGAAACAATGTGCGGCTGCATGCGCGTCGCGTGCTACAACTCAATACCGGAGGCGCTCAGGCGTGGCGCTGCGGGAGCAGGAGGCCGAGGTTAAGCGAGGAACGTCGACAAAGCCCCGTGGTACAAGAGCGCGAAGCGGACGCATACATTGAGCCCGCCATGAGCATGCCGCAGTACGGGAACGCGAGGGCGACACATTGCACGCAAGATCCTGTAGTTATAGCCGATGCTGCTCGTTGGTCATAGAGTTTTCTCTGTTCATGCGTCCACGAACGCCGCACCACGCCTTTTTACTTAGTGAGCTTACGCTTACTTCAAGTCACACTGCCACTATAGCTACGAGCCTTACACTTCGTGTAATATTCTAATATGTGGCTGTCGCATGCATTACTTCACCCTTATGTCGAAACGGCGATATTTATTCTTCTAAAGCTTTAAACGTACAGCGTCTGTGCGCATGCATGTGTGCATGCATGAGAAAGACAGAGAGAGAGACAGACAAGCGCACGCGTTTGTATGCCAATATAGTCAGTTAAAAGATGGCGTTTCGTTTATTCTACGGCCATTTTTCCTCGCGCGCATTTCGTGCGTCGACAACTCGCACGGGGTCCGCAATTCCAAGCCGCCTCGATCTACGTCATATCAATAATTCACAGTAATGCATCTGTCATCATAATTTCGAACTAAAATATCTGGGTGTAGAACATCGGCAAAGAGCATCGATTATACGATCAAACGGATTCGTTGTAAGAACTGATTACAGATTATGAAGGGCAGAAGATGCATGCTACCATTCCGTGCAACGTCCGAGGTACGTCCAGTCCTGCCAGTCTACACTTGGAGCAGGCACATCTCATATGTATCGCACGCCGTATCAGACGCCGCATCGTACGAGTGTTTCGCGCTTTAAACCAGCAACGTACTCGTCCAACCATCAATTTAGCTAACTGTGTACTCAAACGACGCAGTAGGATGCTAGCAAATTACGCAAGGCATCTCGGCCAGCAAATCGAGCCAATATTCTTGTCGATGTCACCCGTGCCAGTCAAAACAATTCTACAATGTTCAGAAACTCCTTTAGCCATTAAATTAGGCAGCTTGTCCTCTTGAGCTACTTCGTTAAATTCACAGTGGTACGGTATATACAACGAACTCACGCCACATCGACGGCCTCTGCCGGGTCGCCCGAATCCTCCACCACCCGGGAATAGCTGAGCTTCCACGAGCAGCACTGCGATAAGTTCATATATGCGCAGATTAGAACAAAATTTGCCCTTTCACCTGTGTGTAGCGCGATGTAGAAAAAAACAATAAGTTCAATTTTCTGAAGGAAGCAACGTTGCAGTCGACTAAGCATTTCTCGAGGCCCATGAATCAGTTTAAGGAACCGCTGACATAACGAAGCAATGGTTCATTCTAAACAAGGTGTCCCAGCTAACTTTAGCCAAACTTTGAAAATATGGAAATGTCCCGTAGCTGGAAAGAACAAGGGTAATGTTTTTTGCCGTCGCTTGGAGATACTAAAATTATTTTTTAAATTCTGCCTAATTAGATAACTAGTCTTAATTACATAAGCTACTTCTGAAATATTATAGTTAGATGAAAAGTGCTAAGGAGAAAGTTGTAGAGTGACATGAAAAACTCCCGATATTCTGTTGCTCGCTACGTGCTACATGAAAGTGTTTTTCCGAGCGTGAAAGCAGCCCACGAATGCACGCAAAGTGCCTCGAGCGGCCAGTCGCACGGCACTAATCTTTTTTTTTTCTATCTGTATGGGTATACCAATTCCTCATCGGTAGACTGAAAAACAAGAGCAGGCAAAGCGAGATTGGCAGATAGCCAACGGTGCTCCCTTCTCCGAATTTCACGCCTGCTTCAGGAAACACTGCCTAACTTGTGTAAACTAGGCCTCCAGCTTTTCCTACCCAATTTTACTTGTCGCCCCAAGAGTGGCACCCATGTGAACATCTGTAGAAGTTTCGCTTTTTGTACGCTTCTTGTCGATGCATCTACCACGGCATCATCAGTCATTCCGCATATTAAAAAGTTACCCGCAAATGAAGCCATCGCAAATGTGGTGGCGATGGCTTGCAGTTACGTCTGCGAAATTAATTATGAACTCTCTTCAATTTAGTACCAAATTCTATTCTGGTACTGCCAGAACTAGCATTCCTTTGAGCTGCAGGCATAAAATAAATATTGTTCGTTTTTGGTAATGCTTAATACTAGTTGCATATATCTATATATATATATATATATATAACACTTTTAAAGAATGCATGAAACAGTGCTGACGGAACAATTCAAATAGCGCTGTCAGATTTTAACAAAACTTAAGACAGCAACAGTAGTAAAACTATTCTGCGCATACCTGCTTATTACAGGGTCAAATAATATAGAAACATGTTACTGCTAGTACATTGTGTGAAAGCACAACAAGCTCATCTACCCGATTTCGCGGTTGCCGTAACGCATGCAGAAGACCGATCGTCCAATCAGCCTGAGCTGGAAATTGACATAAATTGCTTTAAAGTTACATATCAAAGAATAAATTAAGACAGACGGGCAGCGTTAAAACACTCTTGGATAATGATATAGGCGCTTTCATGGCGCAAGGGCCAATGACGGCCAAAATGCGCCGACACTCTATTCCACCAAAGTAACGGTCCGTTTCTGTCAATGAAGCAGTACTTACCAGCTGACAGCAACATTACGGCGAACACGATGGCAGAGTTCTTCATCGCTACAGCTTTACGCAGAGCAAATGGTAGCTAGACACGAGGCAAGGACTCCTTATATTGACTACCGGACGTTCCACCGACGCATCCGGCATTCGGTCGAACACCTTTTCTGGCTTGAGGGCACGTGTAAGAAAATGCGCACTGCCATCTCCAGGAAGGTTACTTTCCGCCTTGGAATCCCGAGACGCGAAGGTTGCAAACTGCGCGGTGCCCGGGTATTTCAGAAAAACGGGCGCAAATAACTTGGCGGGCGTAGTATAAATATCTGCAAGCAGGAGGCAATAGTTGTAATTATTGTGGCTAACTATGGATTTTTAAATGCAACTCAATACAGCCCATTCGCACTGCTCCTTTGTTGTTTTGTTTCCACACGGTGTCGTAAAATGCACTATAATACTGACACGTGTACTTGTTTATCTTTTTTGGGCGTCTGCTTTTCACCGCCTAACAAATGTATCGCTCAGCGCGGGACACGACCGCATGTATCGGTAGTTTCTCGAATCTTATGGATGGTTCTTTCTCCTCTCTCATGTCACCGAAGTTTGTGTAATCTGACTGCATGTGCGACGCGAACTGTGTAGAAGTTTCTGGAAGACGCGGGCACCAGCGATTTCTGTGCAACGTTCGATGGCTCATGTATAAAAGCCGATGCGCTTGACCGGCAGATCAGATTTCCACGATCGCCGACCATGTTTACCGCTATCGCTGTGCTTTGAGTGTAATAATAATAATAATATTTGGGGTTTTACGTGCCAAAACCACTTTCTGATTATGAGGCACGCCGTAGTGGAGGACTCCGGAAATTTTGACCACCTGGGGTTCTTTAACGTGCACCTAAATCTAAGCACACGGGTGTTTTCGCATTTCGCCCCCATCGAAATGCGGCGTGCTTTGAGTGTGACTTCCTTTGTGGGCACAAGTTCGCCTGATAAAAGTTAGTTTCGTCATTCACAGATTTGCCTCTGTATTATTCACCATCATTACTACGTGACAATACATAGCTTGGGGCCAACAGCGAGGGAGGTAAAATTTATCTTACGAGCGGCAGTTTAATAAAGACGTCATCGCTGGTAACACCTCATGTGTTGCTTTGGGTTAGGGAAATTTTATGTTTGTGTTGGGGGGCGGGGGGATGCACTGCATGTAGAGCCGCCAAAGGATGCGGGGTACATGTTATGGTAATGTGGGTCAGATCGGCCATGAATTAGGAAGAAATGGGGACAGGAGAAAGCGAAAGAGTAAATAAGTTGAATTTTTATATGTGAGAATTTAGCGACAAATATACGCAAACATGCTAGACTGGCGAGGACACACTGGAACTGTCCTCGGCAAAGAAAAATATTTGGCAGGAATTCTTTTCTGTCTCGTTTGTAAAATATCCGCATCATGCTTACGCTTCAACACAGGCCGTACTTTGGACTATGAAGTCGCTCGTGTTTCTTACAGGTGTGACAGTTGTGACAAATACATTCTTCTCGTCCTTAAGTTCTTGATGAAGTGCTACGTGAAAAACATATATGGATGCCACGCAATGTGGAAATCGATGTAAGTGGAACTTTCTGAACTGTTTGTTTTGATTGACGATAATTAGCCGTGAAGTTGACAGCGAATGTTTAATTTCTTCAGCGTTTAGTTCATCACGAGAGTGGTGAGTTGGTGTCAAACGTTACCGTGCGTACACCACTGCTGTTTGTCTGCATAGTACACAAAGCACACAGGGGAAGGTGATTTGGCTTGAGGTGTTGTTGTGCACCACATTTCTTAACCTCTGAGAGGGCTGAGCATTCTCATTGCCTCACATGGTACATCGCATCGTGGCAGAAGTATTAAAGTTGAATTGTATTATGGGGCTGTACGTGCCAAAACCACAATCGGGTTAGGAGGCGTGCCGTAGTAGCTGACTCCGGATTAATTTTGACATCCTGGTTTTCTTTAACGTGCCCCTAAATCTAAGTACACGAACGTGTTTTTTATTTCGCCCCCATCAACTTGCGGTTGCTGCGTTCGGGATCGAACCCGTGACCTCCAGCAACGTCATTGCCCCAAAACTACCACGGCAGGCGCAGAAGTGTTGATGTGACGTGTGCGCGCTTCCGTAGTGTCGCCTAGACCCAATGGTCTGCTTTAATGCGGCTGTGCTTCTGCATGCCCTGCGCAAGTTGTCCGCTCGACAAATTTGCATAGTGTTTATCTTTCGCAAATAGCACAAACGTACCGTACCGTGCCTTGAACTTAAATTTATCCCGCTTGCCCGCAAGCACTGTCGTGTCTATAGTAGTAGCGTTCCCTTGCTTTCTCATGTCGCCTTTTCCCTATCACCCCCACCCCTTGTATGGGAACTGACAGCAAAGAGTAGTAAGGCTGTTATAGACTCGTTTCAAGATTGCGTCGGTTCTACCCATTCTCTGCCCCCTATCCCCCCTCCTATCTACCGTACTGTTTAGCTCCCCTCAGGACTTGCACGTTAGTAGAAAGGTAAGCGCTGCAATTTCTGCAGTGCTTTTGCAGGGGGTCATGGATAATTAGAGCTGTCAAGAGGCGAACGTGGCGATGCTTAGAAAGCTGGAGAAGGTATTGTGCACATTCGACGTGGTGCGAAGGTCCAAACAAGTTTCTCGCGTCGCCTTTCCTCTCTGCCGCTCTCCTGTCATGTATACACATGAATCACCCCCGATGGGTTGTGTCAGACAGCAGCCGCAGCAGCAGTGGGAAAGTCGAAGGAAGAGGCAAAAAAAGCTTCGCGTTAAAACTCCGGGTTAAGTTGGCACACCTAATAAAATAATTCAGTTCATTATCTCACCAGAACGGTCAAGCCACATGTAAAGAATTGAAATTACAGCCAATGATAACGTGTATTTACATCAGGGGCGACGGTGATTAGTTCAGTCTATCACTTATGGCGGTGTTGGTAAGGGGGTTTAAAAGTGAAGGTAATTTTAATCGTTCCTTTAATAAGTTTTGGTGCGCCCAATTATGGCGCTGCTCCTAAGCGCCCGTTGCTGGGTTGAGCGTAGGCGGTGATTGGCTTCCCTTGGAATAATCGCGCGAACGCGCTCGTGCAACTTCCCGTACGTTCATCGTCGTCTTCTTCTATAGCTGGCTCCGTTGCCGCTCATCATGCCAGCGTTCCCATACTGCCTCTCCTTCAGCGAAAGCGCTGAGGGCACTGGCCCATTGTCACATTGTTGGCCCATTGGCCCATTGTCAAAAAAGCGTACAAAACCCGCTTTTTGTTTTGATCGGCATGGCCCCTGGTTGCAGCCATCATGATCGCAGCACACCTGCGCGAGCTGGTACTTCTTTGAGCCTCGCGCAATTTGCAGCTTCGTCTCAAGCGATACAACATTGCGCTTTGTCGCCGCCGTCTTCGATCAACTGGAGTTTGCGCTGTCGCTTCCGCGGCGCATTTCAGCACTTGCTGCGAAGGCGACAAAGGGAAGGCACCGCCTTGCTTCTCGCATTTTTTTTTCTCTCCTCACGCGTATCTCGATCGTGGACGACGCGAGCGGCTGGCGCCATCTCGTCGGGCGCTGTGCCAACTAGCGATGCTCGGCGCGGCTAACGGCGGTAGATACGAACTCACGTAGGAGACGTATCACTTTGTCACGGCATCGTTCGTTTAAGGGGAAGTTAGGAATGCAAGTTTCACGGTTATTCTGCATGGAAAACTCTGTGCAGAAGGCAAAATTTCGATCGTTATATTCCATTTGCCGTAATGTGTCATTATATGTGTTTTTTTTCTTTTTTCATAACCCTTTAGGGCTATGAGAAAAAGAAACAGCACTGCAAATTTACCAGAACAATGCAACATTCCACACGACCACTTAGAATGTCGGTTTGTGTGTTTTTTGTTAATTGTTCAGATAGAAATTGGCGTCTTTATATACGTTCGGTAATGCGGCTGCTACAGAGATACAGAAGCGAAATGACAGAAAGAAGACGATAGGAATTCAACAGTAGTTTCGCGGCAAAACGTGACTGCAACTTTGCTATGCAACATATCAAAATGGTTTCTTTTTTTCACAGTCTGGGGGAAACGCGCACTGCTGCACGCAGGAAACGTAAATAAGTAAGAGATACCGTACGGTACGGCATGGTACAAGTAATAGTTTGTCAAACGTTTTCTCTTAAACTGACAAAACGTTGACTCATGCATTGGTCAGCTCTTTTCATGACGTTAAGGATTCCAGAAACTCATGCCTGTGTCAGTTGTTTTGACTCAGCTCTCTTCGTAATACAAATACATCCACTAATTTATTACTAGGTTTGTTGTACTGTCCTTGCGTGTGCTATATTAGTTTATTTGATGGTAGAATTACAGCCATCATTTGTACAAATTGCTGAAACATATTAAGGCAAATGAGAACTGATGCAACATGACATGTCTATGGCAGCAGCTCCCTCACTGACCCACAAACGTTCTGCCTCAGCAGAAAGTAATATACGGACAACTGCTAAAATATATTTGACGACCTTCGTTTCATGATCTATTCGATAACACCAAATCAGTCCTACGCAATCCCGGGTAAATTAGCGCAAGCTTATGTTTTGCTGAGAAAGGACTTCCCGCTTTATGCTGTGCACAATAATGGTTTAGTTCTTTAGCCGTATTATACACAAAAATAACAGCACACTTATTGGGCTCCTTGAGCCGTATGAAGTTATAAGAACTTTACTTGGTGTCTTTTGGTCTCTATTTGTCTCGAACTTGATGTGATCGCATCGTTAAAATCATTTGTAACAATGAACGTATTCCGGTGCTGTGGGTGCCGGAGCCAAGAGGCGTGCGCGAGTTTTGATTGGAAGCTAGTATCATCCCTAGTAACTGAAAATACGTAAGTCATCTTAGCTGCTTTTAATCCGCATTCTAGGACGTGCATTTAAGGGGCTTGTGTGTGCGCCAGCGAGTGTTTTTCTGTGTGAATGCGTAATAAAAAAAGACACCAAGGTTCCGCTCAATTCCCTTAACCATGTCGTTTGCAGTCAATGATGTACATATCCGTTTGTTGCCGAGTAATATCAGTCCCTGACGATCTCTCAAAAGTATTCAACACTGCTTCCAGCCGGCGCGCAGACACCTGAAAAGGCACAAAACACCATTCGAGTCAGCAAATATACACACCTGAATCATCCAGAACTGCGCGTTCCGTTTTCAAGAATAACGAAGTATGCTATATTCACAGGAATAAATTTACTTCGGCAGCGGCGTGAATTACTATGGAAAACAGCTATGATTATGGACTGGCTATAGTAGCACAGTTATAATGTCATTCTATGTAATAAAATTGGGTGGCTCTGCTAGGCAGGTGTCACAAGAATGGTTCGTTTCTCAAATTGTCATGACAATTTCTTTACACTTCACGTTTACATAGACTGTTTCCCCGAATTTATCATAAGCTAAAGATTCGAAATCACTATAATGTTTAAGCATAACGTTATGTCCCATTGAGAAAAATGAAAACGGCTATATGTATTCGTGTGCTCCAACCTATGTTAGCAAACCGCCGAAACTTAAAAAAATACATTTGACTCATAAACATCGAGCATGATGCATGTTCATAGAATTATTTCCTAGGGCTCCGAATTCATCCTCTAAAGGTAAATAACAATCACATGTATTGGATAGGAAATAAAACTAATATATTTTTCCCTAAACATCGAAGTAGCCTGTGCTTGTCTTCAGTGCTTGCCATCGTATAACATGTTTATAGAAAATCACTCATTTTCTTGTTCAGCGATGCTATTTAGTTGAAGGGTACCCCGAGCATCTTTTCGTGTTCAGCTTTTTCTGGTCAGCAGTTGCCCATTTTGTAACCCTAATGGTCCACCTGTTATCTGCCCTACGCATTACATGACCTTCCCAGCTCTTTTTTTGTTCTCTTAATGCAAACTAGAACTTTGGCTATCCCCGTTTGCTCTCGGACACAAACCGCTCTCTTCCTGTCTGTTAACGATACGCCTAACACTTTCTCCTTCCATCGCTCTTTGTGCGGTCCTTAACTTGTTCTCGAGCTTGTTTATGAACCTCCAAGTTTCTGTCCCACATGTTAGCAGAGGTAGAATGCAATGACGGTACACGTCCCAACAAGAGTGGTACACTTGCGGTCAGGATTTGTTAATGCTTGCTGTATGTACGTCAGCCCATTTTCATTCTTCTGTAAATTTCCTTATCATGATCGGGCTCCCCATTAGTACCTGACCTAGATAAATGTATTCCTGTGCAGACTCTATATGCTAACTGGTAACTGGTGATCGTGAATTCTGGTTCCTTCCCAGGCTATGGAACATTACCTTTGTCTTCTGCATATAATTATTCAACCCTACTCTTACACTTTGTTAGTTAAGGTCCTCAGTCATTCTTTCCAATTCATCCCCAGCATTGTTGAGCAGGATAATGTCATTTGAAACCGAAGGTTGTTGCTAAGTCTTCCCAGCCTCATAGTTTGAACACTTCTAAGAACGCGAACAAACAGCGTTTGGAAGGGACGAAGTGAGAACGACAGACAAGGCGCTGATTTCCTCACTTCGTCCCGTCCAAGCGCTGTCTGTTCCCGTCCTAATAACGTACCAACCAGCCCAGACCAGCACACTCCTTCACTTCTTCTAAGCATGCAGTGAATAGCATTGCAGAGATTGTGTCTCCTTGTCTGACCCCTTTCTTCATAGGTAATTTTCTAATGCGTGTGGAGAAACAAGATCGTAGATATTTTCCAAGACATTCACGCTGAGGCGCACTGTTCACTAAGTTAACTTCAGCGCATCTTTTTGAGAAAATGTAGGCACTCACATTCAAACATGGCTGGTGCACAGGGATCCCTGATGCATTGCACTGAGACCTGTACGCAGCGTCATCCTGGAGGGCAAAAGTTCCTCTGTGGACAAAACAGCTATAAATGTTTCACTCCTGATCAATATTAACAGCATCAATGTGCTTCTACCTCATAATCATTCTTACTTTCTCCCCGAACCACTGCGCTGATAGCACTGGTCTTGACCAAAAGCCCTATATCTGTTAAATTAGTGAACACTGTAATCTAATTACGTTACGAGCCCAAGACTGGAACAATGTCTATAGCGTGGTGAAAGGGGGAGGGGAAATTGGAGTATGGTGAAGGGAGCGCGGTCAGAAATAACCGATGAAGTATCTCTTCCGTAGATTGTTGAAAAGAGAAATTTACATCGTTTACTTGCCTACCATGTCTCTGACCACGGGTTGGATAAAAACGACTCATGTGAACAATCAGGGCCATCTTGGGGTGTTGCGCGGAACGGAAATCAACAACAGATTATATTATTTGCTAACTATTTGATAATTTGTTTCCAGCCTCTCTCGTGGCACTTTATTCTGTACCATGCCGCACAAGTTATAGCGAACAAGAGGGAAGGATGTAGTTTAAGTGACCTGTGTTCCGCAGCTTTTCCTCAGCTTTTCAACCACATGGAGCATTCTAAGAAACCGATTTCGCAAGTGAATAAGCATTTCTAGTACGTATACATGCAACATAATGCATACGCACTCCACAACGCCGACTTCCGGCATAGGAGGAGCTGCCCGGTGCCGGAAATTCGTAGCCCGGAAAGCCTCCTGGTGGTGGCCCTTCAGGAAATTCACTTGCTCCCCGATATCCGATCGGCCCAGAAAGCCCCTGAGCCTTGACTAGGAACACTGCAAAAAATGCATTTCCATATTTGTTCTTTGTGCAATTCGATGCGTGGTACTAAGATTGGCTGTTGTCGCCAACGATCGGCGTAAGCTCGCAACGGGCACGCTTTGTCAGAAGTCTAGAGATAACCATGCGCATTTTCTGTACAAGTTAGCCAAAATAGACAATTTACAAAATGACTGCATTTCTTAAATTCAGGGGTTCGACTTGCCAAAACTAGTCAAGGTTGGGAGCGGAAGCGTTCAGATGTGGTCTGAAGTTGCGATCAGATGCGCCGCGACCTCGAGCCGAGCAGCGCATTGCCATCACCACTGAGCTACCACGACCGGCTGACTGCCTTTTCTTTGCGGATATCATCCTCCGTCTAAAAAAACTGCAATATTTTAGAATTGCTGCTTGTGAGTTCAGTGACATCAGATACGGAAGTGTGGTAACGCAGCATTCCCTTAACTCAAGAAAAATCAGCCAGCAATAATCTAGGTCAGCAGAGCACTCGTGTGGTTTCTGAAGTGGGAGACATCGCAGCAAGACTAAGACAGATAGGATCCCCTTTCCTACCTGTCCCCGCCTCGCTATACCGTCTCGCACTTCGGAAGTCTCGCAATGTCATAATATGGTCCAGTGTCTCGCAGTACACACATCACCCAGCACATGTATCTGTGCAATAAAGCCCGAACACTTCTCACATGGAGCAGTATTTAGTTGACGTTTTTGCTATAGGCAGCGTGTAGAAATATAGCTCTCACATGCCCAAGCCAACGCACAATGAATTACTACGTTGTATTGATATTTGCCAACAGACTCCTGTGTCAGTGCTTTAATTATGATAAGCTAACAGACCATTGCCCCCAGGATTTGAATCTTGCCAGCAATATTGACTTAACACGAAGAATTCTTTCAAACATATCCTGCCAGGAAGCCCTGTGCACTACAATGAGCCATGAAGTGTTTTCTACAGGTTCAGTACCATGCATGACTTACATTTAAAGAGCAGAACCGTAGCCAGTATAAGGGTTGAATTCTTCATACTGACCTTGGCTACACCAACAGAATACCACCGCACGGCAAAGAGCGAGCTACTTTTGCTATGCGAACCGGAAGCTTGAGCGACGCATCCGCTAGCTTGGCATCCGCTAACGTAATCTTGAAGGAACGTGATCAACAGTTGGCGCAGAAAGGAGAGTTCAGCCTGGAGCCAGCGCTTCCGCAAGAAAACTTTGACAGCGACCGAGCAAGTGCACATAAGATAACAGAAATTCCCTGCAACTAATGGTATTTTTGGATGGTCCTTTTAGAGCGCTCTAAAGCGTTCCCAAAATAAAGATCTTAGATAAATAGTAGAAGGGAGGGGGGGGGGGGGGGGGTTGCTCTAGCTACATTTGGATGGTCTGTTCCAATCGCTCGACTTTAGATCCAAGAACCGATAGGCGTTGACCGGAGCAGCAGAGAAATCTGCTCGGTTACTGTTCACGTGCCCCACTCATCGCCGCGATTTCGCACGAGAGCTTCTTTCTCGCCTTTGCTCGACCGTTGCTCGCGTTCGTGAGTTGCGAGAGAGCAATCTGGGTGGGGCGTTTGCTTCTAAAATCTCCCTTTGCCTAGTTAGGAGAGCGGAGGATGCGCTTTGCTGCGTTTGTCTCTAGCCGAGCTGCAAAATGCGATAGTGGATAACTACTCCGTAATAGGCTCGCTCTCGGCCAGCGTTTCCCGGCGCCGAGCAGAACAATATTGCTTATGTCTATGAGGCCCTCGATTCTACTTGCTTGTTCGATAGGCTTGTTCTTTCTTCTTTTCTTCGGAATATTGCTGCGTGAATAAACTTCCGCCTTCCTTTACAACTTTAGGTCGAAGTCGCTTTCATTCCGTTTTAATTGCGTAGATGTCGGCACCAGGCACGATAGCTGATACCGCAGCGGTGATAGAGGTAAAATAGCTAGAGCGCCAAAGCTGGACCACGAAGCGGCAAACCTCATGTTGCCTGCGCCCCAGTGATACGCGCCAACCACTGACGACAAAAAACTGCTGCTCCGTCATTACGAACTCTGTATCGGCCGCTATGATCTCATTTCTACAGTAGCTTAGGTGGCGGTTAAACGGCATCAAAGCGCGTCGTCCTCCATCGAAATTAGAGAAAGGCAGATTTTGAGAGGGAAACGACCATAGTAAAGTTATCAGCTGTCTCTCTTGCGACTTTTGGGTCTGGCAAACGCGAGAAAGAACCTCTCGTTTTGGTGCGGCTGGCGAAATCAGACTCTTGCTGAGCTCACAGTGACCAGGATTATCAACCACGTACATCACCATCGTCGCCATGTTGGGCACCCGAACACAGCCGGCAGCGGCAGAGCAGGCACTGGCTGTGTTAGCGAAAATTGCCCTGAACTTTCATTTCCTTCTCTCTGCCTGCAATGAAAAGCAGCCGGGGGGCTGGGTTAGCGCAAGATGTTTTCTGCTTGGGACCCAGAGTGCTTCCGGATTGGTCCGATCGGATTCGAATAATCACAACGACCGTCCGAAGATACCGAACTTATGTTGCAGATCAACTCGCATTACGGTAATGCCGAGAAGCTAATGTTGCAATAAGGCCCGATGACGAACGCTGGCAACATTTTATTATCAATGTATACATTCCAGTAAAAATTAAATAAAGGAGCTAATGGTCAAGAAGTTGGTTCTCTAAACCCATATATTGTGACCTCTGACGGCCCGTAATTATGCCAGCAAAGTGATCAGAATACAGTCTGTCGTAAAAGCTTATGTTACCATTTGCAGTAGTGTATAGATTAACCTGGCTGTGATGGAAGCTTGTGCGGGTTTACCCACCGCGGCACTTTAACGGCTATGGATTGGCGGGACTGGTATCAAAGTCGTGGGTTCGATCCCGGCTGTAGGAGTGGTACTTCAATAAGGAGAAAGTGCAAAAAAACAAAAAAAAACAACGAAAGAAAATGTTCTTGCAATTTCATTTTGGTGCACATTAAAGAGCCTAGAGGGTGAAAATTAACCCCGAGTCTCCTACTACAGCGTGCCTCACCAGATCGTGGCTTCAGAGCGTCAAGCCACACACATTTCAAGAATTTTCATTCAGGCATGTGCTAATTCGTAATTAATAATATTTGATGTACACCGCATACCAGGACGAGACAAAAGAGTCAACATCCACAAAGCGCCGAGTGCGTGTGGCATTTCCTGTATTTTTTCTTTCCTGCGCAGCGCATAAAATGTGCAAGGTCAGTGCTTGGTGCTTTTTCTTATTAGCCTCAATGTCCTGACAAAGCGTTCAACCCTTTCCCAAAGGCAATGTCTATTGTATAGTGCAATCATTTTCGTTTTACAGAGAAGCTGTTAATGCGACTACAAGTGCTCGAAAACGTCATATGCCAGAATGCGCCACTTTATGAAAAAAAAGCTATATCGTTACGAAAAGCAACGGGTTCAGTGACTTCTCGCGTTCAAAAGCATTCCGTATATCCATTGTATAATTTTAACATTACATTACACATTACTGTATGCTAGCTCATCTTTTAAACTATGTTTTGCTTATGTATTCGCATACGCATTCTAATTATTGTACGTTATAATATTTGAGTGTACTCTCCCCCGTGATGTGATACCTCTAGGGCTTTGTAAAGTATATTTAGATAAATAAATAAATAAATAAATGAATGAATAAATAAATAAATGGTCTGATGAATTATGATGATGATGATACGCAGTCGCAGACCGGAGCAAGCTATAGTTCAAACCGACCTCTCTGTCTGTCTGTAAATATTTGTTTTCTCTAGATCACTACCAACTGCATCGTGAAGTTCATATTTTGAGAAAATAATGGGGAATGTTAAGAGACAATCTGCAGACAAATTTCGATGTTTATATGTGATTTATAGATTGAATCAAATTTCGCGAAATCTCGTTTTTATATGAAACGCGTGAAAAGGTTTTCGCTTTCCTGTAGGGAAGAAAAACAGTAGAGATTTCATGGGCGCAATAGAGGCCACTTTATGGGTAATGTTCACCGAACGCTTCAAGCGGGTTGGCTAATTTTGTGATTGAAACATAATTATTCAAGACTCGCCTTCTTCCAATTTCTAGCGATGAGAGAAACATGTAGTGCTTTTCCCCGGTCTCCTTGGTGAAGTATGTGAGGCACGGTGTTTCTATGTCGTTGAAATAGGAAGCATGCTGTGAGTGACGAATGATCGCTGTTTAATTTGTCTAGGTTAATTACGGCCTTTGCAGGAAAATATTTGTTTAAGCGCTCCTGAATGTCATACTGCCGTTATTCGTAATATTTCCCGAAATCCTAAAGCGTCTGCACAAGACACGAACTTCACGTTCAGCGAAAATATAGGAATTCTTGTATATAATGTGTTCGAAACTTCTACGTTCCTGGCTTAATTAAATGCGGCGGTATTAATCACCAAATTTATCGCTTTTGGGTCTGTTTGCATGTGTCATACGAGGTTCTTCATTGGTTACTCTGATGTCGTCGATGACCTAAACAAGGCACCTTGCGTATATTAAGCCCACATAAGGGGTAAATTATAGGCAATAATGTAAGCAAACTTCGAAGTGTCTTGGTTAGTTACTACTTTTCCAATAAGTAACGTATTCACAGGCTACGGAATGTTATGAGTGTGCTTTACGAGCGGAGCAAAATTTAACCCGCTGCCTGCAATTACAGCCGTCACCGAGGTCAAATCTAACGAACATAGGAGGAACCCTATTGAAAATTTATCTGCCAAAGTAAATGCGGTTGCATCAAATACAGCCCTTGTAATAAATGTGTTTTTCAAGCGTTGCCCCTGTGAGAAGTTCAATGCTGTTGCTTCAAATATATCCTTTGCAAAAAATGTGGTTTTGAAGTGTTATAAAGTTTCACATGGCCGCTATCAGCTATACTTACCTATGTCCCGAAAGTTTATCTTCCTCGGACCCGAAGCCCGCTCAGCTAGGCGCGTAATAACTTTTGAAGCCGGTTCTTATTAGCGACTGGTGTTTTATGAACGTAAAACACCCTTATTTTTAGATACCCGGTTAGAAGATGGAGACACCATCGCCGTGTAAATGAAAGAAGTAACCGTCTCCTCTTGATTCTTGTCACAAAAGCCGTTTTTATTGAAGAAAAGACAGATGAAAATCTAACATAGCGTGGTATGCTGGATACTTGATGCTGCATCCTATATTGTGTCAGCTCACAGTAGTCGAGAGGTATTTGATGGTGACCTTTTCTCGTTTTGGAGGACACAACTCCCTAGACAGAATTGGCGAGAATTCTCCCAAAAACCTCAAACAATAATGTTTCTAAACAACTTTCACACAGTTCAGCATGCCCCAGACTTTAAATCAGGGTTGGATATTTTGCGTACTGACAGCTGAGCTAATCCTGAAAAGGAGTGAAAGCAATGTACCCGATTTTGTAAAAAGGGACCGAAGGGATTGAAGTTCGTGTGAAGCAGTTTTATGGTAAGTGCAACGTGCGACTAAATTTGGACATTTGTGAGTTAATTACAAGCGTTGGCAATAATTTCTGAAGCCGCGTCTTTTTTCTCTCTCTGTAATTTCGTGCATGATAAAAGATTCGCCTGCTGTCCTTGGTTAACTGAACGAAGGAGCTTCTGCATGTTTGCAAACGGTAAGGGCCAGTTCATAGGTGATGTGTAGGCAAAGTTTAAAAATGGAGCAGTTGACTGGGGCATACGGAATGTATTACTTGTGCAAGCACTCTGCATGGAGCATTTCCTAAGAATTGTGCAAAATTTAAACCGCTGCCCTGACATAACTACAATTCCGCTGATGTGAAATTTAGCCAACATGGATCTAACAATGTGGCAAAGTTGTGGGCGATGTTACACGCTGCTCGGTAAATACAACTTTTCAAACCACTTCTTGGCAAGTTTTTGCAATTGCCACGCTGTCATCTGCTACGTTTCCCAATGTCCAAAGAGAACTATGAGTTGCACGGAGTTTATATTTAATAAAAGTGCAGGGCTATTTCACATCAATGTGCCGCGAAATTTTAACGTTTCTCGACTAATTAGGAGATATGACCAATGTTCCGGTGAAGTAAAATAGGTGGGCATAAATTAATCGGGAATCTACCTGCAAAATGCACAGCAGGAAGTTAGGTACATACGAAGCGAGATATACAGTATGGTTTATTCTTAATAAATGGAACACCTAATTACTACGCCATACTGGTTACAGCTCAGTTCTAGTATATGAATGCCTGAAAAATTATCAATAAGATTCCCGTTGAATAGAATCGAGTCATTTTTTACTCGCTGAAACTAATTAACTAGTGACATTCTGTTACACTCAACACCCAATGAGGTTTTCAGCATAATAGTGTACCCACGTTTAGAGGCAATCTTTTATTTGTCGCATAGAAATTTTTCCTTTCCAGTTTTCTGTTCCCCAAAATACTGAAGGGCTATCCCAACTTTACGGCGAGTGGATTATCGACAGATAAAGGACCACGCGTCACGAGACTAGATCACCGCTCCGTGCTAGCCTGCGATAAAAAGCAGGTGCCTTCCGTGCCGTTTAATTATCATGTTCGGCTTGATTTGCCACCAGATAGACAGCGATGCTCTTGGTTGCTGTTACACAGATTTTATTCTTCGGATTTTTCTTATAGATGGCTGCCGAAAATGACAAAATTCACTGCCAAGAGGGTGTCCGGACTTTCATTTCAGATACCTGTAAGATAAAGAAAACTAAAATCAGGACAAATAAAGCTTCGACAGCATAATGAATGCATAATATGAAAGATTTTGCGCAGTTATAACATGAACGTTCGCGATACATAATCTGAAAGTCCTGCGTGACTTAGCTTTTAACCCTTGCTTGAGACCAGAAGACGCCATAAAGTCTGTCTGCTGCATGTAGACTTTGCCCCTTGTATATGTGGCACAGGGTGTGCGCCAAGGCTGATTCAATGAACATTTTGCCATGTACTCATTGGAAGTTCACAAATGTTGGATGAAAAGTGATAGCGAGAAAATTGAACAGCAACATGAGAAACTCCTGATACAGCATCCTGTTGCTCAATACGCGCTAGATAAAAGTGTTCTTCCGAGTGGGAACGAAGGCCGCATATGCACGCAAGATTGCCGCGCGATTGGCCGCTCGCAAAAACGCGGTCGCCCTCGCAAAAACTTTTATGTAGCAGGTATTGAACAACAGAAAGCTATATCGGGGGTTTTTCATGTCGCTTTGCAATTTTCTTCTGGACACTTTTCATCTAATTATAATATTTCAGAAGTTGATTAATTAAGTAAGACTACTTATCCAGTCAGGTGGAATGAAAACAATAACTTTGACATATCCAAGCCAGAACAGGTAAAATTACCTTGGTTCTGTCCAGCTACGTGGAATTCGCATATGTTTAGTCTGGCTAAAGTTATTGGGACACCCTGCATGCGCCTAATTACAGTGGCCCTTTCACGTTCTTACTTGCTTTCTTTTTGTTTTACAACGTTGAGCAGCTGCCGCATAATGAATATAAGAATTTCGGCGCACATAAGCATTCTTGGCTTGTCGGTTTACGGGGCAAAAAATAAAAAAATGAAAGAACAGTGCAAGCAAGTCCGTTTTTCACCACGTGAGAAACTTGCTCTAATCTTGGCAGAAATTTCTGCCATGGCCCATAGTTACTCTAATAAAGGGCAAACATACGAGTATATCAGCTGGTGTTACAATGCAGCCATCTTAGAACGTAAAATGGACTTGACTAAATGAAGTTGGTGGCGTCGCGCGCATTCGTATCTGCGTAGGAGGGTTTCATGATTCCGCGCCATTCTTTTCTTTCTTTAACGCATCTGCGCAATGAGATTATGAGCTTACATTTCTGTTCAGTGTGACTATATAGCCAGGTACTAAGGCTGTATTTACAAAACTGTCTGGAGGCTTGCCCGAGTAGTACGTTAATCTACCTATCTTGGCAGACAATTGTAACTGAATTTGTGACTGAATTTTGCACCTTCAGCCGGTAAGTACACAGTGCATGGCAGTGTTAACATTGTATACAAATATTACACACACTGTATTCACACTTATTTTTCCACGCAGGATAACCTTCTTTTTGCACGTTGCCTAGCGGAGTATTAAAGATTATTACATCATGGAGCTTGGAAAAGCTTCTAGGCATGCTACCTCCACTAAGCTGAGAAGTGCACGCAATTTTTCTTTCCTTCGAGGGCTTAAGTAGAAGATTTACCCCGTGGGACCCAATCTAAATACGCGATAAAGGAGAAATAGATTTTTCTCTGCAAACACTGCACCAAATTTGCTGTCGTTTGTTGCATCTTAAAGAAAACATTACAATCTAATGACTGTCGGAAGCAAAACTTTTGTTTAAGCCGACAATATTTTATTCTGCATGGTTGGAAATCATAGATTTTCAGAAATTGAAGCTATAAGGTCTACAACTATAACACAGCAACGAAAGTAATGTCCCATTTCTGTCAATGGCATATAATAGTACATCTAAAGCGAACGAAACTGCGTATTGTACATGGCTCTCAATTTGACCACTGATATGTGAGTACGTATTTCGTAAAACCCTTGTAAGCAATGTAAGCAAGTCACGAAAGATATAAAGTCTTATATCAAATGTATGCGCATTGGATGCTGTTTGCCGAAGTGCGATATCTGTTCCTGGTGCGGAGCTACGAATTTGTAAACTTCGTGCTTCTACTTTTTTTTTAAGCTTACCTATTTCATTTATTTTTAATTAAATCAAAATTCCTATTCAAAGGTCACTATAATTTAACGTTCTATCTCAAATGCAACAAATTTTATTAAAATCGGCCCAGTGATCATGTCCGAAAAGCGTTTCTGCGCTTTACATGTAAAGGCGGCATCGGAGTTAGGCCCGAGCTATAGCTTCTTGGAGAAAGGTTCAACAATACATGTTGGATTGCGTTGCAAAATTCATAAAGCGAACTTAACGTCATGGCTAATATAAAGAATCTCTAGCGAATGTAGCCTTGAATTTCCACTTAGATAGTCAAATTAATTGCCGACTAACGGTTAGACCTGAATCTCTGCGTTTTTAATTGTGTGTTGTGATTTGTGGCCCTACCAAGTGAGCCCGAAATAAACTGCCGCAGTGGCTGAATGACCATGGTGTTCCGTTGCTGAAAACAAGGTCTCGGGTTCGAATCCTGGCGGCAGCGTCCGCCTTTCGATGGGAGAACAATGCAAGAAACCCTAGCGCAAATGAAGTGCTAGGTAAAGAGCACCAGGTGGCCTAAATTGATCCCAAGTCACCCACTACGGCATCCCCTAACAACCAATATGTTGCTTAGGCACCTCAACTCCTCTTCACTCCTCTTAACTCCTCAATTCCTCTTAAACTTTTCAGTTTAAGAGGAATCTTCAGCTCGTGACCAATTCCGATAGAGCCTATCCAAATGCATGTAAAATGCAGAAACGCTTTTCTGAGATAACCATTAAGAGAAATCTGAATGAAATGTGTTCCATTTGGAAGAGAAAGTTAAATTGTAGTGATTCGACGAAGAATCATTTTCATTTGGGGCCTGCAATGTTTTAAAAGAATTCCCAAACATTGGTAAGTATAAAAATGTTTCACACGAAGTATACCACTTTAAGCCTAATTTTTTTTTTCGATATGTATTCAGGTTATTTAACTGCGATAGGTTTTGGTGCAGTGTCACAACTTTGCACCAAAACATATCACATTTCAATAAGCTAAATATATATGTAAAAAAATTAAGCGAGCATAATTATTTTCGCTATCTGAAGCGAAGTAATTCTGTTAATGTGACTACGCCGCTATAAAGTAAAGCTATTACAAACTTTTCTATTCCAATTCTGCAATCAGCCCTCCGCGATTGGTCGAAAACTTCTTGGACCACCCCCGCTTACCTGTCTGTCACGCGGCGTCACGAAAACCGCGATAGCTCCCCATGTGATATGACGTGTACACACTGATTATGCATGATTTGACCGAGCAAAGGAAAAATAGTTATTTCTGATTCGACGGCTTCGCGCCATTAGCCCACGGCTATTGGTCAAAACTGTTCGGGCTGCACCCACTTCATCTTCCTCTCATGCGACGTCACCAAACCGCAAAAACTCACGGCGTCAAAGTGACGTGTACGCGTTAAAGATACATTAGTATGCCGAACAAAACAGAATTTTTTTCGGAATAGCCGCAGGCTGCCCCGTTCAGAAAGGAATAAAATATGGCTGCCGCCGACCGCTCAGGTACTCGCTGCTCGCACCTGCCGGAGAGCATGGGTTTATTTGCACATAATAAAACTTTTTGCGTAGCCGTGTGACCTTTTAGAGCACTTTCGGCACGTTTACAACCTCGTTCTGCCAATTCTTCTTTGCTAA
Source organism: Dermacentor variabilis (assembly GCF_050947875.1). Taxonomy (NCBI): domain Eukaryota; kingdom Metazoa; phylum Arthropoda; class Arachnida; order Ixodida; family Ixodidae; genus Dermacentor; species Dermacentor variabilis. The sequence continues at coordinate 122,263,413 of NC_134573.1, forward strand.
GGATCCGTTTTAGTGTCATTATTAAACTTCCGTTGCATGCCGCCGCGATTGTCGACCAGCCACCGCAAGCTAAGTAAAGGAAAGCGGACCAATCGCAGACGCCGGCACCACCCTCTTCATCCAGTTATCGACTTTCAGTGCGGTGGCTCTTGCTGCTCACAAGAGGCAATTGCCTCTTGTGAGCCAATTAGATAAGACAAGCCGCTCAGTGGAGGCAATGTTATTCGTTTTTCCAGCAAACAAAAGTGACCTCCTATGAACGAGGAGAGAGTTTGATTGGTCTGTTCAGACAGCCATGCGGGTCAGCCCCCGATGCTGACATCGGTGGTTACGCAAATTTGACGTTAGGAGATTGGAATAAAAACATATTGGAATAGTTTTACGTTATATGGCCCTAGTATCCCATATTTCAGACGCATATTCAAATTTGGATCTATCAGTGTTTGCTGGAGTAGTAACTGTGGAGGAGACGGTGCTTTAAAACAGTTACACCGTGAATACTTGGTAATGTGATTAGAATTGTTAATAACGTACTTCACATGAAGACATAATGGTTGATAGAATAGTTTTTATGTTATTTCAGTTGTTAACAATTTTTAATAAGAAATGGGTGGTCTAAATAAAATGTAGGCTTCCTGAAGTCGCTATATTCAACTTTTACCTTTAAATGCAACAAACATCACCGATATCAGTGGAGCGGTTGCTGAAAGTTACTGAGTGGTTGCTTCTCATGTATTTAGGTGCAAGCTCCCGAGAAAGAAGCTTCTCGTACGGCTTCCGGAACGCTATTGCCCCGGTAAATCATACACAAGCGACGGTGGAGGGTAAGTGGGACATAAAGTTCGTACTCTTTCAATGTTCACTTGTATAATACACTGCATTACGTACAATGAGGAAATATCATAAAAGAAAATGCTTGCTTTTGCATTACTGAATTTATTTATTACTCACATCGAGACCTCCGCAGGCAGGGAGGTCTTCTACACGGAAGTGGTGACTCGATGCAACGTTCACCATATCGGCAGAATCGGCCCTATAAGAAAAGAAAGATAGTTAACCGATCTTGATGTACTAAGAAGCAGGTCAAAGCCGTTCGTAAACATGCAGTCAAATGCATGTTTGCGTAGACGCTACTACTTCTCATTTTGGAGCCTACTACGCGCTAAATGTAAGGCAAACGCGGTTGTCTTCAGCGAGTAGTGCCCTGAGCCAGTGAACTCGGGGCGACACCCCATGGCGGCCGCGGTATCTAAGCTACGTGGCATACCGCAGCTGCCAAAAGCAGCCGCTAATGGGAATCCACTTTATCTGAAATAAAGCGTCCAGAAGAGAATGAGGAGCAGGCTTCCGTTGCAAAGAGAACGTTTAAGAGAAAGGTGACTTCGCACTCCGCTTGCAAGCCCCACGAACCGCGTACGACAGCAAAGCTTGTCTTAGATATTCACAGCAGCGTATGCTACCCGCGGACTATATTATTTCACCAAGCCCAAGGGGTGGTTCAGGGCCCCAATAAGAAGTTGTAAATTGTGCGGCTCACTTTGAAAAGTGTAACGCGTAGCATCGCGTTTTGTGTGAAATTTTCCTTTTTTTTGTTTCATCTAGCATGCTTTATTCCCTTCGGCCCTTTTCCCAGCACAGGATAACCAGCTGGTACTTACACTAGCTAACCTCTCTCCCTTTCTTCTCTATTTTAGTGGCGCCCACTTTGCAATTATTTAATGCATCAGGTTTCACAGCATTAAAACAGGCTGGAACGTTCTATAGCAAACAATAAATGTCACAACAAATAGAGATTGAACGAGTTTATGCGATTTGTAGATGCAGAACCTAGAACTCAGTGGCACAATCCCACCGTGGAGGATCGGCCTAAAACCGGGAAGTTCCATATAAAAATGTAAGGGAGAAAATGTAAAAGAACGTAATCGTAGTTATCGAAATAAGGACGAAACACAACAATGGAAATGGCCGGATGAGCAATAGCTCGAATATAATGCGTTTTACAGCACCGCCGAAAAGTAGGTTCAAACTATCAAAAATCCAACTATATGTAACAATGGTCAGAACACTACCATACCTTGACAGATGTACCTGCATGGGGACCAGGGAAAGTATCAGGAAGATCAATGGCACCATTTCTCAAGAAAAGCCATTTCACTACTTGACAGTGTTAACGAATGAGGTCCAGGACTCAGTACCCTTTAGTAATTTGAATTTCAAAAGCTCAGTTATCTAAGCATTCAGTTAATAGTATTCAAGGCTTAAATATAACAGAGGTGCCCTACAATAATGGCTGGCCTCTGCATTGACCACAATGTCAGACAGAATGCAAACAAACAGTTCCCTTGAACTATGTGTGGTGCTGAGGACAACATTCATTTGGGCTAGATGGCGCATACTTGAATTAGGAAGGAACAGCGCCAACTAAGATGATCACAAGTGGGGAGAACGACACAGGATAGCGCTTTTCCTGTGTCGTTCTCCCCACTTGTGATCGTCTTAGTTGGCGCTGTTCCTTCCTAATTCAAATATGTGTGGTGCGTGAGCCTGATGTTAGAAAAACGACCTCTCTTCCCAACGTAATGGCGCCCACACAAAAAAGAATGCAATTGATCACACAACAAGTGCACGAAACAAATTATGTGTTTTTGGAGGTACACCGTGCCTCTCTCGGTTGCTCCTTGCGAAACAAGTGTTCTTGGTTGACTGGGCAAACAAGTAGTATACTATATGCCCAGTCCAGCAGCAGTTCATGTCTAGAAAGGGAGAGCCGATACAGGCATTGTGGGCCTCCAGGACCAGCGCATCGACAAAAGAAAGGTCACTTCGCGATGTGATGCGGACGTGGTGTTTTCAGCCAAGAATAACGTCAGTATGATATTCACTGTACTGAGCTTAATCCTTCCTGTTTTTAAAATCGCCATGTCTGTTTCGCATCGTAAAGCGACATTTCTTTTCCTTCGTCGATGCGGTAGTCCATAAACACCAAGGAATTTTGCGAACGCACTTCTTTGTCCCTCCCTTTAAAATTACACTTCATCAGCACATGTATGATTGACGTAATACGTCGAGTCTCATGCAACAGCTGCTAGAGTGATATCTGCAGCTAGTGTCCACGCGCGCCTCCAGTACAGCGCTCCATCAGCATGGAATGACAAGTAGTAGGTGGGTTTGTGAACTTCGCCTGTTAGGCTTAAAACAACGTTCTTATATCTTATTTTAACCTGATACTTTCATATCAAATTCGCCGCATAACAAATATTAGTATTATCTGCCTTCTACTGTTCCCATAGTACTGCTTTCAGAACATTACGAATGAGGAGAATTCTTTAAGTTACCTGAAACAGTCACTCGTGATTATTGTCAGGGCCCAAATTGCAATATCTAGTGACATGTTGGTACAGTATATATTGTCAGGAGTTATTTGTGCAGTCAAAGTTAGGTAATAGAGTGCAGCTGCTGTCAATGGAAAACGCTCCACTGCTCTAAAATGTATTTTGCAACCAAAACGATAATACAGCTCAAGTGCGGAGAGCAATACAAGAAGCTGCACTTAAATTTTTGGCGAATTGCAGACAAATACAAACGTAATCTATTATTGACCATTGCGGTGAAACGACCACAGTACCATAGTTGCCTCTATAAATTTAGCAGATAGAAATAGCCCGAGTCATAGATTCTTTCATACGAACGCTACTTACGTTACAAATGCGATCTCGAAATCGGCGAAGAATCCCGCTTTCTGGTAACCTCTGTCCATTCACGACTGCCACTGCAGGTGAAGAATAAGCACAAGTTTTTTTAATTATATGTACAAATTATGTTTATGCAGCAATAATAACAATATGCACGAGAACCAATTCCTGAGCCTGCATTAAAAGACACAGAATAGTCAGGCATGTATAATTCTAATGGTTCACCCATTCCTATGGTATGATCAAATAATATGCTTAAATCAAAACATTGCTGGAGATTATAAGTTTCTCCATTCCGGCGTCAACCCACATTCGAAGCGCAAGCGCACGCACCTATCTATGTAAGATATCGTACGCACCAAATGATATCGGCGCAAGTCTCCTTTGTCTTCTGGTAACAATGGGGGTCGGTACCCGAACAAATGAAAGTCTGTAGGCACCAAAAGGAATCGCGAAATAAACTCTTAACCATAAGCATCAGTTCAGAAATCTTAATTGTTCCAACGGCGTTTCGAATCTGGAGTTACTATCTTAAACAAGGACTTATTCGTGCCAACCTTCAGCAAAAGCATATTCATTGTCATCATTCTTTCCTCTTCTTAATGAAAGGCACTTTGGGAGCTCACTGCTACCCTCGTCCTAAGCTTCTACCTTCTTGCTAGTTATTTTAATGCGGCAACACTGAAAGCAAGGAGGTAATACTAATTCGCAAATAAAATTATTTGGTGTAAAGCACCCTCAGCAGCTGAAAACATTCGCAATTCAAGGTGCGGTGCGGTGCGTATACTATTGCACTTCTAAGTAAATTTTGCGCTTTCAGCTTTCAGGGGCATTTTTAACCAGGATAAAAAGGTTCAAGAACTTCGTGATCACTCAATAACTATGTTGCCAAGAGGTTCATCTTGTTCATTTCTGCGTAAGGAGGACATTATAAAAGATGCTTTCTATCCAAGTACATGCGCACTGTGCTTTCCTTATTTCCCGACAAGAGCCTCTTGCATCGTTCGCAAATTTCTGTATCCCACGGCACGTGAAACGGTGTTGTTGCAATAAAACAAAGCGTCCGAAATATATTTCGACTCACCAGCAGCAATCAGAAGCACCGTTATCACGAGAGCAAAGTTCTTCATAGTGGAGTTCGCCGCTGTTGGGGACTGGTGATCTGCTGTCACCACACAGCGTCCTTTTATGTTGACACATCTGAGAGACGCGTCCTCCATCTGGGAAGGCACTCGTGCGAAGCCTCAGCTGCCCGAAAAATATGTAAACAAGTGTCGCCACCTCTGTGAGGGTTGTCTATTCAGCCTGTTCTACGAAACCACTCCGGCGTGGCGGTGACACACTGTCTAAATGGGAAAATCCCATGTTTATGTGTAGGAATGAAGAGCGTGCACGGCAGCTGTAAATTACAAAGTCATCGCCAAAATGACGCGTCACTGTGCGAAGCACAAGATGCGAACGACATCCTATGACACGTGCACGGCTGTTGGATGGACGAGGAACCTTGTGTGTTTTCACTGACCGGCCGTGATACGTGGTATTGGTAAACTATAAAGGTTTCATGTATTGACAGTATGCTAAAGGAATTGAGCGTCCCTTCCTACTATGCAGAAAAGGATTTAAAAATAGCTTGGCGTGCGTGCGTGACACGTAACTGAGAAGAAAGCCGGGGTTCATCTCAGTTGTCATTTCGTTGCCATATTGCTTTAACGCCCAATGTGCATGAAATATTAGCATTGTCACGAGGTTTACCTTTCTTTCTGTTTATAGGCACATTTTTCTGTCACTGATGGACGGCATGATAATATTGTTTGGTACAACACTTCGTTGCATTCAACTGGGCTATGGCAACGAAACTCGGAGTTGCTTTAATACAGGCGCACAATAGAGTTAAGTGCGGATGCTCTAGCAATTTCGCGTATGTTGGTTTTGAAATGTTTTCGTAGTTGAAGAACCGAGTTTGCTATGTGCAATAATGTCCTTGTCTTGAAATCGCGAGAAAAGCAAGGTTTCTGACTGAATTAAAAACATTTGTTTTCTTGCTCGTATTATGGAACCGTTTACCTACCAAAATGCGGGAGCTTACCTACTGTTAGCAGAATCACAACGAAGATAACTGTACCCTTCATGACTGCGCTTCCGTGAGACCAAGAGTGCTGGTCTAAGGCGTGAAACGCCGAATTTTATTCTACGCACCGGACAATGGAGTGATGGTGTCAACGCTGTCGGCTTGAGAATATCTGCAACAATCGCCTGCCCTGGGATGCCAGTGTTTAATGCAATGGCCAAGTAGGCAATGGTTTTCCTTCTGTCGCGTCACACTTCCATATCGCAAAGGGAGAATAATGATACAAAAGATTATTGTAGTAAACACTGAGGACGCATAGCGCAGTAGAAAAGCACAATTTATTGAATATGAAATGAATTGGAAGGGGAGGTTATTCCGCTCGCGGATCCTTCGTGCAAATAACCATCTTGTCCTCCCATGTGTCGTCGATGTTAGGTGCAGCAGGCTTTAGTCTCATATTGCATTATTTATAGCATGACAACTCAATTATCGTTGAAAGTTTCATAGCGTCGCGTGGAACAGAAGCTGCGTGTTGCATTGCTTGGTGATCCTAGTATATTTTCATGATACATCATCATATATCCTGAGCAAACATCACGCATGAACAGACGTCACAGTCTGTTACCATATTTTCCTTACTTTTTTGGGGGGAGGGGGGATAGGGGAGGGTTCAGTCGGCAAAAATGTATTTTTAATGTTAAAGACTTGGTGGTTTCGTATTATTCAAACAAAGAACACCCACAATGACTAGTCAATGTGATTTGCTCCCACATCCTTTTTAAATTAAGTATTTCTTCTTGAACCAGCTTTCGTTCATCGGCTGCTAAATACGAGACTGTCGTAGCTGGGCTTCGGAGTCCTTTTTCTTCTCGGGATTTCTTCCTTCAGACGCCTGAAAGTATATGAAGAAAACGTACACGATATCAATGTCGGCAGAACAGACACTGTATTTAAAGCAACTTGTAGCAACAGTCAGCATCGCAGAAGTGTTAAGAAGACGTTTTAAGTGTTGGTGCTAGCCGGCCTAAACGTTTCATTAAGGCAGAACAGTTCCCTTTATCAATTACTTCTCTCCACATTGCGGGTTTCCGCAAAACTATAACGTCAAATCCCTTTAGTAAACATTAACAATATTTTGTTGCAATGCAAACAACCGTGCAGAAAATTTTCCGTGCAACGATGACAAGCTGGTAGACAGACAGACAGCGCCCATGCTATACATTTCTGTCCCTCAGGTCGTAATTTTTTCCCGGATAAAAGCTTTGTTTTTTTTTTTTTGTACTGGCTAACAACGCAAACCAATAGAAACGATGATGGCAATATAAATCGTTGGACCGAGCCGAAGCGGTTTTGCTTCGTTTTGAATGGACAAATTTTTTTGTGCTGGAAGCCGTATATATATATATATATATATATATATATATATATATATATATATATATATATATATATATATATATAATATACAGAGAGAGAGAGAGAGAGAAATTAGATACGAGAGGCAAGGAGGTTAATCGGAAGATAGGTATGCAGTTTGCCAGACAGCAATATAAGGTTTACAAAGAAAAAGGACCTGTTTCAATGCACACCTTCGACACATATTACTGATTCTCGATTAAGGTAGTCTTGAGTATATAGATTGCACTACTGCACGAAATGGCGTAATCGTTGTTCCTTCGACGTGGTGCATTCTAAAACGACTTAGTGCAGCGCGTTTCGTTGTGCGTATCTTTGCCGTGTAGCTCTTGCAACTGAACGTAGTAATGGCAGCGATTCCCCGCAATTGCGCAGGCCACTTAGCATTTGTCTGAATCTTCTTCATTGTGTGGTGATCCACGTGTTTTTGAAAGTTTCATAGTATGATAGGCCTTAGGCAGATTAAAGTTCCCACTCACATCTGATCAACCTCGGGCAGGGTGCCCTGAAGCACCTAATTGGTACCCGGACACAACGTTGACCAAACCGGCAGAATTGTCGCTGCAAAACAGGAAAGAGATGAAATAGAAGTCATCCTGTTGCAGCACATACGGCACTAACACTTGCGGTTAGAGCCAGCCCATCTTTTGGCAATATCGTCCTCACGCATGCCATAATATCAATTTATTTATTTATTTATTTATTTATTTATTTATTTATTTATTTATTTATTTATTTATTTATTTATTTATTTATTTATTTATTTATTTATTTATTTATTTATTTTCAATACTGCCAGTCTCTTTATCGAGACCATAGCAGGTGGGAATATTGTTACAATGTAAGCGTTGATACAGCATGTTTTTTATAGAATATGTGTATACAGAGTACAATAAACTAGATACGCTACATGAAGCTACGCTGTACAGTCTGGAAAAATACAAATGCAGAAAGAAAAGACATCGTTTCATGCATTTAAATAGTGAAGTCATGTCTAACGCTAAAAAAAAGATGTGATAAATACAATAAATTGTGATACAATACAACCTCATGAGACATAAATGCAACACAACTATTTACAACCTACCAGTGCATAACTTAATACAATCTAACATAACATAAGAGATTCGACTTGCCTTGAATTTATAACGTGCGAGATTAGCCCCATAAGCCTTAAGCACAGCACGTGAATACCGACGATATTGGATCTAGCGAAGTCTTCAAGAAGCCCAATTTTTCCAGAAAAATGTTTACCAGTTCCCCACCGTAAAACGTTCGATGTGTGGCATAAATTAATGATTTTGCTGTCAACAGCAGTGAGGTTTCTACGTGCGGGAAAAACTTTGATTTACGCGGCAGCACTTAATTCCTTCGAAACGGGAAGATACGCACACTTCATAGTTCTATATATTATTGAATATCGTTCACTATTACACTGTACCGGCTTCACATAAGTTTCGTGAAGCGCTAGGGTAGGACAGGGAACTGCTCTTGTGAACAATCACAGTAATTTCAATTCACCACATGGCAGCCCACGGGACAGTTGGTAAGTGAGAACTGGGAACGTGTACTTGCTTATCACCGAGCCCTTATATTTGTGCGGTTCAACTTCCCGAAAACTGCATAACCACAGGATCATGGCATTAAGTGCCAACCTCCTTTCGTGGGATTGATAACTCGACCTACCATTCATTTACATGATGTTAGGCTGCTGCAACAGAAGGTATCAAGTTGTACCATTTCGAGTTAACCACTTCACAGCCGCGTTCGTACTGTCCATGCTCTAGACACAGTATTATGTGCCCGTAGCTGGGGGATGGGTAATATTCAATCTAGAAAAATGTTCGAATGTCCGACCGCCCATATGGTTGTCAAACAGAAGCTTTAGAACCATGACAGATAAACGTATGTAACTTCTCGCTGAAATCTGTCGACGTTTGGAAACCTGCAGGTTTTACTACCGTAGTAAACTGCGGTACACTTAGCGCACTTACACCACATTGACGACCGACAACTCGGCGTCCAGGAAACCGCTGAGCGTCCGCCAGCATCACTGCAATGAGTAAACTTTGATTATTTTCGAGCATTTAAGAAGTTTGGAAGTCAAGTTTACGCTGTCGTTCAAGTGGGTCGTGGCTGTGTGGTGTAAAATTAAAAAAAACAAAGTGCATCGTAAACGTCTGCCCTGCCTATAATTTCTGTCACTTAATGTTGTGCATAATGCAGGGCACGGGTGCGGTAACTTTAGTGTTGTACATTTTCTTGAGTTCGAAACAAATTGGAGTATAAGTAATGCGTTTACTCTAAAGATCTAAAGAGTAGGACTTATGTTAGAACGCCCATTAACGTGTCTAAAGGAGTAATACTCTATTTATTTATTTATTTATTTATTTATTTATTTAGGTCGTATAAGCCTGTATTTCATGCATTAGGCAGAAGCTATATTTATTTTTACAGAATGGAATATAGCGTATTTGAATAATAAAAAGCTTAAAGTAGGAGAACAGTTCTGGACAATGCAAGGTGGGAAATGCGACTAACATGTCAGGCACGGCGCCAAATACAATAACGTGACCTACCTTAACGATTCAGAAAAAAAAGGAGACAGGAAGTAAAATGAGAAAAACAACAAAATGTCGTCGCAAGCACGCGAAGGAGCGTCGACAAGGAACCATCATAGAGAAAAACATCTAGCAATTGAGAAATTGTGACGCTTTGTATGACGCGTTGCTCAACACATGTTGATAAGCTGAAAACAAAATCACATAATGAAGCTCTGGCTAATCAATTTGTGGGACGCGATATATACATAAGAGAGGACGCATACTAAAATAATGTAATATTAAATTTCTAAAAAGAAAATAAAAAGACGTCGAGGAAAGCATTCGAAGGAGCTAGCATGAAGAAAATAATCTTCATCAAAACTCATCAAAAGAAATTTCACGCTTATTAGTAAAATTGCTACAAATTTACTCTTTAGTTCGATGTTATGCTATTATTGCCTTTTTAATCATTTCTTGTAAACAGCACACAGAGTGGCGCTCAGAATCAGTTTTCGAACGAGATCTACACTTTTCAAAGCGCAGTAGAGTAGCAAAGCCATATGGCCGTTGACAGCCACTGTCGGGACGCTTATATGGTTAGAATACTTCAGGTTTCTTATATGAAGTTCACCCGCCGTGGTTGCTCAGTGGCTATGGTGTTGGGCTGCTGAGCACGAGGTCGCGGGATCGAATCCCGGCCATGGCGGCCGCATTTCGATGGGGGGGAAATGCGAAAACACCCGTGTGCTTAGATTTAGGTGCACGTTAAAGAACCCCAGGTGGTCAAAATTTCCGGAGTCCTCCACTACGGCGTGCCTCATAATCAGAAAGTGGTTTTGGCACGTAATACCCCAAATATTATTATTATTATTATATGAAGTTACTCTTAAGATAAAGCCAGTGAGTCGGTATTTTTCACACTAAGACCTTCTTGTGTGCTGAGTCAACAACAACTCCAGTGCACATCACACGCAAAAGCTAAGCCAGCTCGTAAATTAATGTCTTATTAGGAAAAAAATTATCTCTCGTTGCACAGAAACACATCAACATATAAAGATCAAGAATTCGCGCTATTTACGCCAGTATCTTTTCGTATCACGTTGAAATTGTACATTACTTCATTTAGTTGCTCGGTGATACATTAAACGCCCGAAAGAGCAATCGACACTAACAAATTGGGTGTGCCGACAACTGGACACGAAGACACAGCGTGTGTTGCTTTACTGTGCGCGTAGACGCACTCACCTGCCGACAGTAGAACAACAGCGAGAACGATATACAGGTTCTTCATGGCTTATCACAGCTTGTAGCTCCGAGCAAATGGCGAGCGAATGTGCGAGCGCGAGTGATATTTATTGCACGTGCGTGTCGGGCGTTCCAACGACACGTGCGCGTTACCGTTGAACATCCTGAAGCGATTGGGACACGTATTTGAAAACAGGTAGTGGTAGCGTCCGGGAAAGCCTCCTTGTGTTTACCTTCCGCAAGGACAGGGTAATCTGCCGAGACATTGCGTTACCTAAGCGACAGACAAGGATATACTTGCACGCGGAGAGAGTCGGCACGAAGTCGCGAGGTGCGTGCTAGGTCCCCTTGGCGATATTTCAGGCAACGCGAGCAATCAAAAACGGTGTCAGTATAGAGGAACACGTCACCCATAAGATGAAACTATTATGTAGGCGTAATTTTCTACGATGGCTGTCTCGACCAACAAGAAAATTTATTATTACCTTCTAACGACAAACAGCCAGTATATGGATGCCAAGATTAGCCTCAATTTTGTGAAGAAAAAAAAGACGAAGAAAAGCTCTGTTGTCATTTATCTCTGACACGTGGCACGTACCTTCATTAGGCGGATGGTCACTTCAACGAGACTCGGCTGCACACCAAATTAACGAATGCAAACAACTGGTATAGAGCTACTCAAGTAATCGAACATATTCTGGTAAGCAAGCAAACATTCCACTTACATAACGCACAGCGTATGATTTACAGTGATAGCAGCACTACTCTTACATAACAAATGCAGGCAAATATTTCTCTGTCCCTGCGCTTGTCAATGTTCAAAAACCTTAATCCTGCTTCATGGACACGTAAGAACACCTTGGGGAAATACGTTATTTCGCTTCACAATGCTTAACGCTTAACAACGTTTACCGATTAACAACGCTTAATGCGAAGTAACGGTGTCTTAGCTGCTTAGCTGCAAAATGTTCCACATGCCAGATGTGGTGAAAACGGGAGCATAGCTTAGAACTTAGCAGTTAATGTTATGAGTTATGAATGGAACAGGCTTAGTGACATGAGTTGCTTTGTAAACTTTATTGAGTTCAAAACGACCCCATGGCTTCAATAATAAATTCATCGTCTAAAGTGCCGGACGTATATTTCAACGGATATAAAGATCCCGAAGAACAAAGATTCATCCTTGGAACTTTGGTATTTATTATGTATATTAATAACATAGCAGACATATCAATACCACTAAAATTATTTTGTACGCTGACGACACCGATGTATTTTTCTTCGCGCTAACTTTGACGTTCTTCAGTTACAGGCTAATCTTCGGTTAGGAAGCTTATCTACATGGCTCAGGGAAAATGGGCTATATATAAACGCTAAAAAACAAAATATATTATTTTTCGGCCCTGTAAAAGGCAGTTTACCGCAAAAACTCTATTAGTTTCGAGAGACCACCCATTGATTCCGTTACTTCGCACAAGTTCCTTGGGGTTTCTTTCACGAATACATATACTGGTCTGTCTACATCAACTAACTCTTGTATCTTGTAATATAAGGTTTGTCTCGAAAATGACGGACACGAGTGAAACTGGCGCTGCCTTAATCCGCCATTGCCACGTTTACAGGGTTTCCAGTTGCATATATAGATTTGGTTAGATAAAGCGGGTCACATAACAGCATACACGCTACGTTGTTGCTAACTAGCTTTGGGTACCTAGTTAGGTATACGAATAGAGATATTACACTATCTGCGCAGGAACATCAACCTGTCTGTCGTCATAATTAGCTTGTTACGTTCCTCATTACCGGTATGGCTGAAACAGCAAATTTACCTCATAACAATACATTTGCGCCTTCATTACTGTCTTTTTGTATAAAGCACCACAAAGACAAATCACCTTAAATAAACACAGGAAGGAGACTTGTGTAGGATTGAAGCAGTGCTGTTTCGCTCACATACAGAGCCGCTCTTCCGAAACGATTAAATAGTGATATTTAGTGATGATTGTGCACCACGACGTTAGATTTAATTCAAATAAAATTTGGCTAATCTTTCTGTAATTATCGCAGCCACAGTTCGCTCACACAAAATTTACAAAAAATACAGACTTGTATTTACTACTGCACACAAAAATTAGCGCATCGAATGCCGCATAGCCTAAACCAACACCATTGGGTAATCATGTCAATTGATGAAAGCGCTTCTATTCGTCTCTTTAAAAAGAAAGTGCTAGCGTATTTCTTTAACAAACGAAATCTGACTTCGCACCATGTTTGTTGCGTCTTCTTTCATACGTATGCCGTGTTTGTTTTTCACTGTATTGTAGCATCCGAGAAAGCCTTGTGCCTACCTTACGCAAGCGTAGGCTAATCTACTAATCTAAGCGACAGACTATAGGACAAACTTCTGCTGAGAGTGTCGGGGCACTTAGGGTACGCATTGTGTACGTCCCTTGCGATATCGCACGCAATGAAAGCACTCAAAGAAGGCGTCTGTATAGCGGCTCGTGTCACCCGTAAGCAAGAACTCCCACGTGTAAAGAAGTTTCTCCGACAGCTTTCTCATACCACCTAAGACATTCACTATTTGCTGCTTAAGTTCTAACTTGAGATTAACTGGAAGTGTCTTGTGGAATTAGGGGTGCCGATGCGATATTTAATGTAGCGGAGTCGTTTGCGACGCTGTGGAACTTTACGTTCTACAAAACAAGGTCATGATCATGTAAAACTATTCTACTCAATTTTTATTACTACTCCGCCATTAGCCCCCTTTCTGAGGACTAATGGCGGAAGGCTAATTCTTTACGACAAATTTCTTTACGGGTTGCTGCTAGGATACCGCTCAAAATATGTGGCATCTTTACATACTATATATATATATATATATATATATGTATACATTCGTTTTCCAATTATGTATATAGCTATCAATCGGCGCCAGATTAAAACTTAACAAGGTTGCATCAGACCACTGGCTCTGTCATGAAGCACTGTAAATTGTTATTCACTAACCCTCCTAACCACAGAGCGACGGAGAATAACCAGAACTGTAGTCACTGATCTTTTACAACATTTTATTTTTTACACTGGCAGCGAAGATCCTTGTGGACACATGACTGATGATAGCTTCTTCAACGTGGCGGCAAATCTCTAAACACCTGTGGGAGAAATGTCAGTTAGTAATCTTTTCAAGCACTAGTTGTCTTCATTTGTCATGTATTGAAAGCATGCTGACGTTTTAGTAATTCGAATGATGCCTCAACCGTGGTACAATGAAGGAAAGAAACAATGCGAGAGGCTACGAAGAATAGAACAGCGTTGTTAAATGCCCATAAAGTCTTGCTGCATTCTGAACGTGCTTAATTCTTCAAATTCATATTTGCTAATGCCTTTCAACTATGCCGATTGGTGAAGGCTATAGCTCAAAATTGGGTGTGTCTGCAGCACATAGGATAAGTTATTATTTCGTATGCGAACATGCTCCACTTCATGTGAATTGAGCCATTCCCCCGTTTCCATATGTCCCTCGCAGTCCTGGCTCTTCTGCATATTATGTGACCTAACGACTCTGAGAGTGGTGGAAACCGAGTGGATCCAAGGTGCATTCTTGGGTGCTATAACGCAGAGCTATTCCAATAACTTTCTATTCCTGTTCTGCCACTACCCCTCCACGATCGGCCAAATGTTTTTGGGCCCACTCCCTATCAGCTGTTTGTCATGCGACGTCACAAAAACCGCGAAAATATGCCATTCCACAGTACGTATACGCACTGATTCTGTATGGTTAGTCTCAACAAAACAAAAAGTATTATTTCCAATTCTACGCCTTTTTTCACCATTAGCCTTCCGCTATTCGTGAAACCTTTTCGCACTACCCCCACTTCGCCTGTGAAAAACGCGACGTCACGAAACCGCGAAAGCTGCCCACGTCAAGGAGACGTGCGCGTTCTATAGATGCATTATTATGCCTAACGAAAAAAACAGATTTCTTTTTTTTGAATAGGCCTTCGCTACCTCCTTCCGACAGGGCTGAGAGATGGCTGCCCTATGACCGCCCTGGCACTGGCTACTAGCAGTTGCCCGTGAGAATGCATTTCTCTGCGTATAAGAAAAAAAAATTGTGTGGCAGAGTAACGTTGTCGAGCATTTTCGCCACGTATAAAGCATCGCTCTGCGAAATATGCTTCGCAGAGGATCTGTTTTAGCGCCATTTTTAACCTTCCGTTGCACGCGGCCGCGATTTGCCACCAGCCAACACAAGCTAAGCATAGGGAAGCGGACCAATCACGGACGCCGGCGCCGTTTGTCGCACTTGTTTATCGCCTTTCACTGCGCTAGCTCAGCTCCACCGAAGCTCTCTCTACTTCTGTGCGCTCCTCGCCTCTTGTCAGCCAATTATATAAGCCAACTTTGCCAAGGCAGGTAGGCGTTTATATTGGCTGTTGCGTAATTTGGGTTGCTGCGGCGGTTACGTAAGTTTGACGTCAGGAGATTGGAATAAAATCAGAATGGAATACGTTTACGTTACGCGGCCACTGAGCAGGTCAATTTCTAGTGATTCCAGTTCTAAACAACCGAAATTAAGCAGCGTTCGTTGTTCTCCCATTGCACGCCTTAATTCGAACGTTTTCTTATTTAACCAGACTCACATGTTGGCACCGTGAAGCAGACGTCGCGTACGCAGCCTATTTGTGGCTTCACGCATCGTCGGTTGACTGGACAGATCATGTTCTGCAACAACAACAAAAAAATGGAGCATTTTAGTGCACATCAAATGTCAGCAACTCGCTCTGTACGAACATTCCATCCAATTACACCGCATCTGTGCAATTAAAATGGTCTGAGCTGGCGGAATCTAGATATTCTGTGTGCTTGTGTCTCACAGTATATATGACCGCCTAGTAGTTGGTCAACATGTTAAAGCGCCATTTTAAATTTAGCAAGGTAAAGTAGGATATGGTAAAAAGTACAAAAGAAAGCGCACATGTGGCCTTTCCGCTCGCTACATTCCTGCTCGCGACGTCAATGTGCAGCACTAATAATAGTAAGTTCATTACTTAAAAGCACTGACGACCATACGAAAACCATCGTTGTATGTTCACAGAAAAAAAGGAGCAAAGCGCTGGCGTCTGTGACTACATTATTCTCCTGCTTAACTTCTCCGCAGGTCGTACGCGCGGCTAGGGGGTTCCGAGGAACGCAGTTCAGGGTTGCGTTCTGTTTGTTCTGTGAATAGATCACTGACGCTGTTTCGTTAGAGGTGTTTCTTTAATAATGAGAGGGCTCTTCTCGTTTGAACAGCTTTCCCGTTCTCGTTCACTGCCTCCGCGTCCTCCTACGAAGGCAGAAAGAAGAAAACTTACCCCACAGCGGGTCCCTCTCACGTTCTCCACTTCCACCACTCTGACGGGGTACTCCCCCATCCGACGGTAACCGTTCGATGAAGGAACAGGTTCGTACCGCCGTTCAGTTATCACCTGAGCGTCCGTCCACAGCACTGCAAGCATTTTCACACAACGTCATAGTCACTGATTAGAAATAACAATGGCATTACAGCATCTGCAAAGGGGTTATAAGAATGCACACGTCTTAGACATGCAGGCGAGAACATGCGAAGAATAGAAGGTCTATGTTTGCAGGCAATGCCCGGTGAATTAAATTTGCTGGGTTCTATAGCTGCTGCATGTTTGACTTTCTCACCGTTCGGTGTTTCACGTGGTTAAAACAACACGACCGAAATGTGTAAAATATAAAACCATGTAACTGCTATTTATTGTCCTGAAATGCTTAGGCGCAACAATTGCCTGCCAGGCATGCCTGGTTAATCCCGCATGCTGCAGCACCACGACCACATTCCTGCTTTTTCCGGGTCCACAGCACCGTTGCTCTGATATGATGCAACCTTCGTGGCCTTATCTGACACGTGCAACCACACGTCACACAAGCAACCACATGATGTTGCAAGGAGAAAACCGAAATTCTCATTCTTCTGTACTCACGCATATACAACGCTCTTCATTACCTCAAAAATATTGAACTCGTTAATACTCAGGTTCAACAATAAGTGAGAGGTATCCTTTTCTTTTCATACAAGAGAAGGGCAACTTACGGCTATTTTTACGGCCAAGTGGACTGCCTCAAAGTTTATATAAAGACTCATAAATAAGTGAACCATTTTCTCGATCTAACTATATAGTTGTGTGAAGTAATTTCAAATTGCATTTCAACCTGTACCTTCATACATTCAGTAGCATAAATAGATAGCTCTACTTTCGCCATGGAAGTGATTGATTGCTGGTAACAACTGGTCATATACGAATTTCCTGGCAGGAATACATTGATGAGACAGTGCGGAGGATAATGGCACTACGACAGCAAGAATTGTCTAAGCTATGTCGCTTACAAACAAGACACCGCAGGAACAAGAACAGCTGTGATGAGCTTGGAGTTGACAAAGCAATTTTTCTTGAATTTGTACACTTAAAGGCTGGAGAAAGGGCACCACAAGCAGCAAAAGCTTACCTGCTGATGTAAGCACGAAGACCAAAGCCAGAGCGTGAAAGCACATTGCGACCTATTTTACGAAGCACCGGCGTTTACTCGCACTTTCGGATCTTGCTTCTTCTGTAGGCGTTGGACCACCGAGAATATCTCGCCTCGCGTCGTCGATGCCTTTTATTAAACCATAGCGTGACAAGCCGTCGCGTGACGCCAGCGTTTTCCTTGCCCTACACCAAATTTTGTTGCGCATATCTATAAAAAGCGAATGCTCCGAAGCGTAACGTTTGGTCGCTTTCAAACCCTCACGATGTTGCCACCGTGCTGTGCTAATTGTATATTGCTTCATGGAATACAGATTGCATTTCTTTCGCATGACTCCTTCAGCCACCTTCGATGGCTTTCCTCTCTGTCTTTTGTCACATCTAGCGGTAATAGTGCGGTGTTCAATGGGAACTTTCCATGGCGCGAAAGCAACATAAGGGAAGTAGAATAGGTTCTTGCCAAATAAATATTCAGTGGTGATTTAGCGATACATAGGAGAGAAATGCGTCATCATTACGTCGCACCTCTCTGAGATCTCTCATCCATGATTTAAACTAGGTTCGTTGTTCAGGAGCAGGCTGGACACACGTCCTGCAGCTCCGAGGAGCGAACTGGAACTTTGGGTGGTCCGTTGCAAACTACCCACACCTCCTCTACGTGACCAGCTTCGCACGCTTAATGCGCATACAGTTTTTTTTTTCTACTTTGACACTTCTAATGCAGAAGCAATAAAATATTGGACAGCGATTCAACCTCCTGACCGAGTTGGGGGTGGGAATGGGGCGGAGTGACGGCCCACCGCAGTTTATCCCGCCACTCCTCGCGTGAGGGGAGCAGGAGGGACGTTGGATTCAAGCAAGCTTTTATTGTACTATCTCCGGGACTGGCCCGCATTTCGACGCACCATGACGCGTTAGTTAATTTTAAATAACTTAAGTAATACTATTTTATACAATATTTTAAACAATTTCCGGGATTTAACATATCAAACTACCCTCCGATTAGGAGGCACGCCGTTATGGGGGGAGAAGCATCCGTAGCGTAATTGGTTGCAGTATCAGGCGTCCGCGCTAGATGCCCGCTGCTCGAACCCAGCCATTGGACAATTTTGTTTATTTATTTATTTAAGTATCACCATTTCGCTATGGCGAAATAATTAATGCTATAGCAACATGTCAGAATAATACGTGGCGCTAAAGGCTCGTGTAACTATAGTGGCAGTATCAATCGCGGTGAATGTAAGCTGGCCAAGTAAACACGTGTGGCATGACGTGCGCCAACCCACGTAGGCAGAAACAACTCGATCACCGCGAAAAGAGCTTGCGAGGGATGGAAGGGTTTTGTCGACGCCGTCGCTTCGCCTCGGCCTCCCCTTCCGCAGCGCCGCGTCTGGGCGTCCCCGGCGTTGAGCTCCTGCGTGCACCGCACAAGCAGCGGTACATTCTTTCTGCGTCTGGACCAGCGGAGTGGCCTTGGGGCCCTATAACTTAAAACTGATTCGATATGTTTGTATTCCAGTCTCCAGACGTCAAATTTGCGTAACCGCCGACGCAAGCATAGGAGGGTGACCCGCAGGGTTGTTTGAAGAGACCAATCAAGCGCTCTCCTCATTTACAGGAGGTCACTTTTTTTTATTTAAGAACCAATAACATTGGCTACACTGAGCGTCTTGTCTTATCTAATTGGCTCACGAGAGGTGAGGAGTACGCTCAAGTGGAGAGGCATACGATGGGGTCGAGCCACTGCACTGAAAATCGATAACCGGATGAAGAGTGTGGTGCCAGCGTCTGCAATGTGTCTGCTTTCCCTTACTTAGCTTACGGTGGCTCGCCGACAATCGCGGGGGCATGCAACGGAAGCTTAAGAATGACGCGAAAACGGATCCTCAGCAAAGAAGAGTTGGCAGAGCGAGGTCGCAAACATGAAAGTGCTAGAAAACGTTACACGGCCGCGCAGAAAGTTTTATTGTACGCAAATAAGCCGATGCTCTCCGGCAAGCGTCTGTAGCTAGTGCCTGAGGGATAGGCGGCTGCCGCCTTCTATTCCTTTCGGAACGAGGCAGCCTTCGGCTATTTAGAAAACAGAAATTGTTTTGTTTGGCACATTATAGCATCTTTGAGGCGGTGGGTTTTTGCGGTTTTGTGACGTTGCGTGACAGTCGAGTGAAGTGGGCGCAGCCATAAAACTTTTGACCAAAAGCCGAGGTCTAATGGCGAAAAGGTGTCGAATCAAAAATAACTATATTTCTTTTGTTCGGTCTGTAATCCTGCATAATGATTAGACCGTCTTAAAAGGACGTCTTGTTGGGCGAGTTGGTCAGAATTCATCTTGGCTACTAGGCGCGAAAACACACACGACACAGGGAGGCGCTCTGTCCCGTCTCCTTCCTTTGTCGTGTGTGTTTCCGCGCCTACTAGCCAAGACGATTAGACAGTCATATAAGATGGAGAGCTAACGCGGTTTTCGTAACGTCGCGTGACCGACAGACGAAAGGGGGGGGGGGGGGGGGGGGGGCTGGTTGCAAAATTGGAATAGAAAAGTTTGGAATAGCTGTACGTTATAGCGCCCTTGGTGCGTATGCGCACCCTCCTCCCCCCTTTCGCCTGCCTTCAGAGCGATTAGCGCTTACAAATAACACGCGTAGGTATGCATGTTTGCCTGATATAAAGGACTGCATGGTGCTTCGCTGGAGGAAAAATAATGGCGTTATGAGGTTTGACGTACCAAAACCACGATCTGGTTATGAGGAATGCCGTAGTGTGGTACTCCGGAATGATTTGGACCACGTCGGGTCCTTCAACGCGCATCTAAATATAAGTACGTGGGTGTTTTCGCATTTTGGCCTACATCGAAATGTGTCCGCCGTGGCCGGTATTTGATCCCGCGACCTCGTGCTTAGCAGCCCGACACCATAGCCACTAAGCGACCGCGGCGGGTGTTCGCTGCAGAAACCCCGGACTGACTGGATCGACAGCATGGTAACTACGTGTGGAAAAACGATGGCACAAAATGGAAGGGTCCGCATAGCCGCAGTAACATTAATTCCAGCAAGCAAAGCTGTCTAACCTGAGTTCTTAGAATACAGCTGCGTCTGCACAACAAGCTGTATGATTTCATTTCATTCCATTGCTTTTCTTTTACCCTCAAGCTCATACGCATTACAGAGGGGAGTGGCACATAACATGCAGAGAGAATTAACAAACAGTGGAGAAAACGAGATAAAAGGCAATGTAAGGAAAGTGAACTAGGAGAGCAGAATGAATAGCCAAATACACGTTAAAGTACAAGCAATTGAAAAAAGAATAAACGGCGATAAGCAACGCCAGAACCCCTCGAATACACGCAAGATTACCGCTCAACTCGCCACTCGAGGAACTTTGCGTGTATTCGCAGGCTTCTGTGAAGATCGAAAAAAAAAAACACTTTTATGTAGCACGTATTGAGCAACAGAAAGCGGCATCAGGAATTTTTCATGTTATACAATTTTCTTATTGACACTTGTCATCTAACTATAATATTTAAGAACTTTATTAATTAATTAGGACTAATTATGCAATTAGGTAGAATGCAAAAATAATCATAGTATCTCCAAGCGACGGATGGTGTTGTGCAGCTACGTGCATTTGCATATATTTAAATTTTGCTGCATGATAGTTGGGACACTATGTTCCACGAGAAGAAAGGGAATCAAGAGACCCGATTTCACATTCATGATATCATAAGAACCCAACAAACAAAGACACCAAGGACAACATAGGATACATTACTTGCACTTGCTAATTGAACTAAGGAAATGATAAATTAATGGAAATGAAAATGAATGAAAAAACTTTGTCGGACGCTCAACGCTCCGCCTTTACGAGGGAAACGCGATAGCATTCAAAGATCCCTGACTACCTTTCACGCTTCCCGGCAGCTGGAATGTATTCAACCATAATGTTTACCGGGAAACGCTGGCAGCGAACGCCATGCACAAAAGCGGGCTTTCTGGTAGAAACGCGGTCGCTTGCGTGAGCCGGAACGTAGCGGAGGCAAGCGTCATCTGGTTTATTTGTTGCAAGGTACCTGGCGCGCCGCTTCATGGCCCCTAAGATACTCGCTCGCTGGCGCTCGCAAATGGCAGACTCCGTGGCTGGTCTATGCACGGTATAAACGCTGGATAAAGGGTTTCTTTGAGTTTTCGTGTTACAAAATTATGTTTTCTCCTATAGTCAAATTACACTCCGACGCTAACATGTCTGTAGGATATGTGTAAGTCGTATTTTATGATTTTTATAAGTATTTTACCTGGAAAAATTCAATTAGTTCAGCAACTTTCTTGCGCCACAGAGAGGCCCTGGGTATAGGTGGTTCGAAAATTCTTTTTGCCGGTGCCAGACGCCAATGCCGACACGGGGCCTTTAACGCTATCGCGTTAAAACAACTGGCCGCATGTGGCGAACGATCCCACGTCTCCTCATTACGCGTGCAATGCTCTTGCCAATTCTCCTTTTTTTCATTTTCCTGTGCTGCCCTCTGCCTCACACTGCTGGAAACGTTTTGGAAGGGTGCCGGAGCTCTCGCCGGTTGATTTGTGCGCCTGTGTCCATGTTGAGTGTACGTCGGTGGTGCGCGTCGTGGATCTCAATTAATTATTGATGCCTTCTCTGATGCAGCATGTCGTTACTGGAAGTCATGTAGCAGCACTCAATGACTACTCAGTGAGCAGGTCTCAGTGCGCTGTTGTGCTAACAGCTCGTCCGATAAAGTCACGCTGAGCTCCGTCTGCCGACGCAGCTGCCCTGGAGTTTGTTGTCGCTAACGCACGCCCTTACACCTGGCTTGTTGTATTCCTTTTACACATTCTATCGACATTTTTTGTATTCAAGAAGTCTTCGAGCCCATCCTTCCGCGTCGGATTTGCCTAAGCGGTGAATTTGTTTACATCGACATCTACAGCCACAGATCGTGGTTAGCTTCGAATATTGTTAAAACAGCGCATCGCTGGGAAAGGAGGTAGCAACCGTCCTACCATCAATGGACTAAGGATGGAGATAAACTTAAAAAGAGAATAAGCTTATTTATTAAGAACCTAAACCGGTGCCTTATGACTACATAACGATCGGTATATATATTGAGTACCATGCAGGTTCTCCTGTTATTGTCAAAGAAAAAACACCTAACTGGACAAGGGTACAACAAGGATGACGAGACGAGTGCTTCAAAAGTTACAGCCGCCTGTATTGAGCATACTCGCATACACTGCACAAAGGACGCCAACTTGGTAAGCTTCAAAAGTGTCATAATGAACAAGAAAAAGGCACGAGCGGAACAGGGACGCAAAGAAGATATGATGGTCATGTCGCCGTCTTGTCTATTACTAGGTTAGGTGATCCAAAGTACGTGTACTCCGGGTTGAGAGCAGGCATTAGAAACTCAGTTGCGCAGAAATTAAATAGTTGTCTCCAGCCAACTATTTGGGGAGCGCGCAGCTGAGGTGTCGACTCCTCCATTTAAAGCAACACCACTGCACTAATCCCCCGCATAATGGTACGCACCATTTTGAGGAAGTCTGCCAAAAGCGCGTGTGGTGACTATAAATATACCCTTATGTCGTGCTCACATCGATCAGCACGCTTGTCCCTCCGCAAGGACGCGGGGGCCACTAATAATAGACCAAAAGATTCTTATGTTTCTTATTGCGCTCGGTAGGCAGAAAAATATCACCGAGTGCTCAGTAACGTGTTTATTGTATCAGACGTTTGTTGTTGTTGTTGCGGCTGCTGCTGCTACTGTTGTTGCTGTTGTTGTTTTGTATGTTGCCAATTTTTCTACATTTGTCAATTTAAAAAAGCAATTGCCAAGAGCTAATTCACGCCTCGCCAGGTACGTCCTTTGTTCATCGAACCTTCGCTGCATGATGAGGCAGTTTTTTATTGCACGTGCAGAGAGACGAATGGAGGCAACTGGTTAAAACTCTCTCTCTATCCGTGCGTGCGTGTGTGTGCACGTGTTTGTGATTGAGTGTGTATCTGTGTGTGTAAGTATGTGCGCCTGCATGTACTTGCGTGTGTGTGCGTGGTTGCGAGTGTCTGTGCGTGCGTGTGTGTGTTTGTTTATGAGTGTCTGTGGGGTGAGTGTGCGCGTGTGCACGCACGCGCGCGTGTGTGTGAGTGGGTGTTCGTGCGCATGCTTGTGAGTTTGTGAGTTTTTTCGAGTGTGCGTGCGTGCGTGGGATTAGGGATGCCTGATAAGACACAGAACGCGCAATTAACAACTTTGAAAAGCACCTAGGAAACGTGAACAGGTCGGATACCACGGTATCTTAGCACACTTGTCAACGTGTGCTTCACCGACATTCCTATCGCCATATGTTTTATTATATAACCGGGGGTGGCTTGCGCGAACATTTAATAACGAAAATAATAACAAATTTAAGAAAGCATTCTCGCGCGGACTAGGCGTTGTCAACGGAATATTTAAAAAAGCGTTCTTAAATTCGTTATGGTCTTCGTTATTAACGAAGACCATAACGAAAACGCTTGAAGACGAAAACGCTTGAATGAAAGAATATTGCGTTTGAAGACAAACGATTGTCAGCAGTGCGAACATTTAGGTACTGCTGCTGTTTCGTTGCGCAATACCATCGAGAGTCTGTCGCCGATAAATATGCAGGTGCAGCACAGATCCATTAGGTCAGTAATATCATGTGTGTGTGAACTATACAGCAAGACAGTGGCGACACCTTGCAGCCACAGCTCCATTCAGCAAAGTCCAGGTGGGTTCCCGATGGAAACGTTTGCTTTAATATAAAGAAACAAGCCCCTTCACAAGTGACGAAGTCATTGTGGTTTCTTGAATACGCTCTGCATTTGTGCTTGTTGGCCAAATTTAGTAAAGGGCCTCCGTTCGAGGCTATATATAAACAGTTTTTTTCCATTCTTGATCAACCATTACAAAGGCGCGGACGCAGGCACCACGCGGGCTGAACTTTCCATTTGTCGCTTAACACGGAACTGCACGTCTCGGTGTGCTGCCGATGAAGATTGGGCGTAGCGGAAAGGAACGGCGGCCGCAGCTGCAGAGGCCCCTGCTTTGTGATTAGGGCGCGATGCGTACGCAACCTATGGAAAACACGTTGCCCGCTGGGCGGAAAAGCGAGCCGACCGTGCCCTACGGTTGCCGACTGGAACGCGCGTGGTTTCCCGGAATTCGTCTCGGCGAATTCCGCCGCGACGCTAGCGCGTGGTTCGAAACGATTGCGAAATTACCGCTGGCCGGAAGGCCAAACACGCCTCCTTTATCTTCAGACTGTTCGTCGCTCGCTTCCTCGCAGTGTGCGGGGATTTCCTGTCGCGTGGTCGCGAGGAAGCTTTGTTTAGCGAAGCGGTGAATGCGCATTGTGTAAAATTTTAGCGAGGACATTTTTGCGTGACCCTCGTGGAAGCTTTACACTCACCGTAATATATAAATTTCAGTGCCGTTAAAGAGGTCCACCGCTTGCTTACGGTAAGTGTAAGGTTCCCACGAGGGTCACGCAAAAATGTCCTCGCTAAAATTTGACACAATGCGTGTTCACCGCTTCACTAAACAAAGCTTGCTCGCGACCGTGCGACAGGAAAGCCCCACAGACTGCGAAGAAACGAGGGATGTTGTGTATGCGTGCGTGCGTGCGTGCGTGCGTGCGTGTGCGTGTGCGTGTGCGTGTGCGTGTGTGTGTGTGTGTGTGTGTGTGTGTGTGTGTGTGTGTGTGTGTGTGTGTTTGACAATCATAAGGCGGATCTCCAAATAGCGTCTTTCAGAGAGCCCTCATAGACGCACGCGTGTACGCTGGCATATGAAGGATAGACCGTTTCAGACATCAGGTACAATGCTGTGCAAGCTGCGCAGTAAGTTTGGTCACGAAAATTTGTCACTCCGCGCGTTCGTTCGCACGCTTCGCTGCGCGTTTGCTCGCGCGAGCATGCACGTGAGGCTGTCGCGACGGCCGGCCAATACAAAAATTCACAGTTTTGCTCTACGGATGACGCAATGAATGCGACAGCAACATGTTAGAATGTTACACGAACTGTAAATACTGGTAACTTTAGTGGCAGTATCAATTGAAGTAAACGTAAGAGTACTACGTAAAAGCGAACTGCTGCGCTGCGGGTCCTCCGTTTCAATCGTACCATCAGACAATTTCATTTGTGTTTATTAATAAAAGCCAACGTCTTTCTTAGCGAATTTATCACCACTTTTACCTATGGGGTATATGCTTCAAAGCTCTGTCGTGGGCCGATCCCGGAGGTAGTGCACAGTCGCGCCAATGAAATTACATCATTTTAAGGTTTGAGGTCAGTTATTGTTTCGCACTTCTAGTATTAAAGTCTGAGCAGATTTACGATGGAATGCATGCACTGTCGTTGTTTTGTTTCATGACATTTGTTTGTGGGCTGCCATTCTCAGAATTCTGATGAATAATGTTGTCCGTAATGTAAGACTCGGTAGGAGCAACCTTAGTGATAAAATGGCGTGACAATATGACCCGTACATATCGCATGTAATATAGCAGGGCCTGGAATATGGCATGCATATACCTAAATATACACGGGACCTCGCGGTGACGCTAACGCTGACAGAAAATATTAGCTTATAGTGTTCATGTAATTGCTATCGTAATAAAAAGCCGAGAAGAAACGCAGCAAAATCAGCATGACCTACAACAACGCATTAGCAGCAATAACGACAGTTTGTTTCTAAGCATGAAAACCTATTTCATTCAAGATTGTGCGAACATAAGGAACCTTTGTGCCCAATCGCGGTGAAAGCACATCGAACTGTTTCTAAGTGCGAACTCAGCCACTGCAAAAAGTCTCTCTAGCCACCGCAGCCTTAATCCTGGTGTGTGAAACAGGGTATAGTATTGTGGCATCAAGCCAAGCGGCGTCTTTGTCGTGGCCCAATGCGCGGCTTCATGCGGCTTAGAATAAATGGGCATTGACTTGCCACCGAAAAGATCAATGAATATGCATCATCCTTCGTACACTTCAAAATGGCTGATTGCTTTTATCTATTATAATATATAACGATAGTGTTGGAAAGGGAAAGGTAAATATGATAAACCTATGTTGTTCATGGTGTGTTCTTCTGGAAGCGTCAACACTGCTTCAAGAGAGGTTGATAAGGCCAACCATAATTACGTCAGAACACAAATATATTATATTGTGCGGTTTAACGTCCCGAAAACGCACGGTTGGTTAGGAGGGACGCCGTACATACATTATAGAGCTACGTATTAATTATTCGTCACCTGGGGCCCCATAACGTAAAGCTATTCCAATATGTTTTTATTCCAATGTCCTGACGTCAACTTTGCGTAGCTGCCGATGCAAGCTACGGGCGGTCACCCGCAGGGTTGTCTGAACAGACCAGTCAAACGCTCTCCTCGTTCATAGGAGGTCACTTTTGTTTGCTTGAAGAACGAACAACATTGCCTACACTGGGCGGCTTGTCTTAGCTAATTGGCTCGCAAGAGGCAAGCAGCACGCTCAAGTGGAGATAGAATCGAAGGGGCCGAGCCACTGCACTGAAAGTCGATAAAGCGATGAAGAGGGTGGGGCCAGAATCTACAATTGGTCCGTTTTCCCTTACTTACCATGCGGTGGCTCGACGACAATCGCGGCGCCATGCATCGGAAGCTTAAGAAGGACGCTAAAACGGATCCTCAGCAAAGAAGAACTGGCAGAACGAGGTCGTAAAAGTACCGAAAATGCTCGGAAACGTTATACAGCCACGCAAAAAGCTTTATTACACGCAAATAAACCCTTGCTTTCCGGTAGGTGCGAGAGCCAGTGCCTGAGCGATCGGCAGCCGCCATCTTTTATTCCTTTCGGAATGGGGCAGCCTGCGGCTATTCAGAAAAAATTCAGTTTTGTTCGGCACATTATTGCATCTTTAACGCGTACACGTCACTTTGACGCGGTAAGTTCTTGCGGTTTTGTGACGTCGCGTGATAGGCAGGTGAAGTGGGTGCAGCCCGAAAACTGCTGACCAATAGCCGAGGGCTGATGGCGAAAAGGCGTCGAATCAGAAATAATTATTTTTCTTTTGTTCCGTCAGATCATGCATAATTAGTGCGTACACGTCATGTCAGATGGGGGGCTATCGGGGTTTTCGTGACGTCGCTTGACAGACAGGTGAAGTGGGAGTGGTCCAAAAAAGTGTTTGACCAGTCGCGGAGGGCTTATTGAAGAATTGGAATAGAAAAGTTTGGAATAGTTTTACGTTATAGCGCCACTGGAGTTTCTTTTTATGCAGCGTCTGCCCTGTCCGCATCGTCCCCTCCCCCCCCCCCCCCCCCGCACTACTTTAGCTCAACGACACAAGATGAAGTTTCCCAACCCTTTGTAGGTGAGCGTATATATATATTTTCACGAAACTGTTTATTTTTTTTGGCCTGATGCGATTAAATAAGGTGCTTAGTTTACCTAACTTTAACTTCGGTACACCGAGCTGTTTATCTTTAAAAAGTGGGCTGTATTATTTCCTGCAAGACTAAATAGTTTTTCAAAAAGTGGAACGCGCATGTTCCACTGACCCTCCATGACCTCAATGCGGTATTTCTGAATACTTCCTTTGCTAAACAAAACACTTCAACTTTCTTCTTGTGTGGTATGACTAATTGAGGTGCTTAGAAGACGTTTGAAACTAATTTCACTTCTATGCAACAAGCAGTTGTTCTTTAAAAGTGGGACGGATATGTACGACTCACCATTAATTGCTTTTCAAAAAAGTAGGAATAGTGTGTACTACTGACCTTGTAAGGTATCAATGAAAAAGAACATGTAACCTTGGGCGCGCAGAAATATCCGACAAGAAAATTTCGCAGGGAGAGACATGAAACTCTCCTGTCGGATATTTCTGTGCGCCTAAGGCAGTCATAATGATTACCAGTTTTCAACTACGTCTTTTGTCATCGCCCATCTATTTAGTGCTCCGTTGTCGTCCTCTGTCCTCTGTTTTTGTTAAACCCTAGCGGTAAGGGTGTTACCATTGAGACAAGGAAACATATCTAAGGCGTAAATAGTTTTACACTGCAGAGTACAAAGGTATGCTTGTAAATAATGGCAAGCGGAATTCATGTATTTCGGTGCCGCGAAAAATGCGATGTCATCTGGCATATCCTGGCGCAATGAAACTGAACTCAGTACCAGGCTAACTAGTATGAGACAGAACTGCCCTGTGGGGCAAGTTGCGCACAAGAAATGGCATCACCAGCCCGGGACCCTATTTGACTTGGGCTCTGCAATGCATTTTCAGATATATGATCCATTATGCGGTTATATAAAATTCCTTCGATAAGTTTTACCGCAGTTGATGTGAGAAAATAGGTCTAATAAGACAAGACTGTAGCCAGCTCTCTGCTTCTTAAGTAGCGGAAAAACCCAAACATTTTTTGGAGAATAATTCACAGCGTTCAAAAGTTGTTGAGGAGACTTTGAAAACAATGTTTTTGAACATCGCATTGAAGATGCCATCATGACCTGGGGCTGAGGCGGGCAAAAATCTAATGATATTTGAAAGTTCAGACACTGTGACATGCACAGTCACCCATGATGGGAAGCCTTAAGTACCAATTAGGCAAAGCTGGTGCTAAGCGTTGTTCTAAGCCATTTCACATGAATTCTAAAGAAGCAGATATCTCAGACGCCGAAAGATCTATAAATGCAATATTCACTGGTGTCGGAATGAACGTTTGATGCCGAAGGAATCTGAACAGTGCTTTCTTGTTTTACGGGGTTTACAGAGAAACTAATGTTTTTTCATCCTACTAATTTTTGGTGTTTGGTAATGTTCTCTCAAATATAGCAGCTGCATACTGGTAAATACTTCAGTTATCCGGACACTGATTGTAAAACAGTTTTTCCAAACAGCTTTTCGTCGTTTATAGTCCCACATGCACTCCAAGCCCCACCAAGCAGAGGAAGTACTTTGATACACTTTAACTTTAAACGCAGACTTTTCAATGGAACCTTTTAAAACAGACCAAGGACTCATGCCTTTGACGTCACTCGGCACCATTATCTGAGAGCTGAGGACCGTTTTCTAGACGCTACGAAATTTCTGGTAATTGACACAAGTCACGCCAGAGACTTTAAATATAAGAGGGCACACAATACCAAACAGAACAAGTAGATGGTCACTTTCTGAGGCGGAGTCGACAGTAGACCAGGAAGTCATATACCCAGTGTTTATTTAGAAAACGTTGAATAATCTTAACTACTTTCAAGGTTGAACAACAAATATTTTGATGAATTGCCCAGTCCGACAATTGTTTTCCAGGGGAATTCGTTCTGTAACCGCACTACACATGATGCGAATTAAGTTCCGCCGCAATCACAATTTCTTTCCTAGAATATTTAACTCCGGTATCAAGGTAAGGAATGTCGAGAACACCAGTGGAAAAGTGTACATCAACTAAGAAAAAAGAGGGACAACCAGGAATAATTATATCTATTGCCAGTATCTCACACTCCGCAGACACATACTGATAGAATATTTTTTTCTTTGTGGCATATTTTAGTTCTTATGAAGAATAGTTAACGAACTTTATTGGTTTTCACTCCGGAACCCAGCTAGACGAATTATCAATAGGGAATCTTGCGCGTTTAAGCGTTAGGGTGTCCATTTATACATCCAGTTCTTTTTTTCTGACGCGGATCCACAGAAGCATCCGTTGTCAATCTGCTGAGTTGAAGTTGATGACCTTGTATTTTCAGAGTTTTCTACAATAACGGGCAAAGAATCGATTAGCTCTTCAACGTTCGGTGGACGGAGATGAGCAGGAATCTGAGAGCTAACGTTGAAACTGGCTACAGAATTGCAATGGTGAATAATTTGTGATGTCAGCACTTGAGCTAGAGTCTCCGACAGGCTTGATGTTAGGCGTTCCATAGCTTTTGTCAGTGCTTTTTCGACCGCAACCGCCGTAGCATCGGAAAGGGTTGAGTCTGCAACCACTTGCTGACGGGGTGTCACTCCATGATATCTCCAAGATACTGCCTGGACCTATGCAACAACGTGGAGGCGAGAACAACGTCTCGTTTCGTTTATTGATGTAGGTTGTCACTCCTGATAACTTGCAGAACAGTTCAAGTAGTTGGTGGGGAGGCCGTTCCCAGGGACATCCTTCGGACGAGCAATCGCTAAAATTGTGGCCGCCACAGCAAAGCACGTCAGCGGGGAACAGATCTGCAAACCCACACGGTGTGACAAAATTGCCAACATTCCACATATTGTAGAATTCGTGGAGTCAGAGCTTCAACCTTACAAATTGGGGGCCAGACCTTAACTCTACCGGACGAATTGTCTCGGCAACTGTAACTGTGGCTGACTCAGTTGGAGGCTTCTTATTGTCAATAACTCGGCTACACTGTTAAACAGAGACAACACTACCCACTGAAAACTTATCTAAAATCTCTTCACAGGCTAAACTGACGTCAACATCTCCGGTTATGTCTCGAGAGCATGCGACATGTGGTGGGATGCAACAGCTCACCGGATGTGAACCGAATGTTGGGCAATTTAGTAGTTCCTTTATGATTTTCTGGTCTGGCGAGTAACATAATGTACCGCCTCTGCCAGACGGGCGGGCTTCAGTGATTCGTCGGAAGTAAGGTTAGCCCTTATGAAGTTCCGCCTGAATTGTCTCCGGGTTCTTTGATCACACGGCCGTCGGTAGGCACCATGGCCACGGGAAAGTTGTCGGTACTACTTCGAAAAAAAAAACTGGAGGGGTAGCTCCTGGGAAGCTACGGAGGCTGACCATGGGGAAGCCCCAAGGACAGGATAAGACAGATATTAATAAAGGCTGTCTAATGCAAAAACACATAAGAATTATTGAAACGGTGAAAGAGAGTAATGAAAAAAAAAACGATCGAATAAAATACCACCCGATACTTGACCCAAACCTTCGAAGCAGAAGGTGCCAAAATAACAATCGAACATGGGAACGGATATGAATTTGCTCGGTGCGCAATAACAACGTTTATTTCTTCTTCGCGTTACAACGCCAAGACGTTTCTTACAACATCACGTTGCTGTAAAATACTATTGTTGTTAATGCAAGGTTCTGCATTATTAAGCAGCTGTAAAATGCCGTTGTTTTGGAGGAAGGGTGTCTTGTTCCTGTGCCTGAACTGTAGGCACCGTATATTTAGTAATAGCCGATTCACACACCTGACTACTTGTGTCGGTCATTCACATTTCTTACTTTAGTTCCATCAATGTCCTTCGATTCTTTATCTCACAAGCCGCACATATATGAGGGCAGAAACACTGTGTACAGCGAAAAAACGGAACAGAGTGCAATTTGCTAGAGGGCAGTGCCTTATACTTGTTGCTCTACAAGGTGTCCCAGCTAACTTTAGCCTGAGTTTTAAAATATGCGAATGCCACATAGCCGGGCAGAACCAAAATAATCTTGTTTGTCATCGCTTGCAGACACTGAGATTATCTTTATCACACCGCCTAATTAGATAATTAGTCTTAATTAATTATCCAACTTCAATAATCTAATTGCTTGAAAAGTGTCAATGAGAAAATAGTAGAACAACATGAAAAACCCCCATACAGTTTTCTGTTGCTCAATACGTGCTGCATAAAAGTGTTTTTCCGAGCGTGAAGGAAGCTGGCGAATACACGGTAAGTGCCTCGAGGGGCCAGTCGCGTGGCAGTTTAGCGTGCAGAAATTGTGCGACGTGATCAAAAGAAGCAGTGCAAAAATACGTATGCAGTAGGCAGCTTTTATGAACCTACCGCTGAACCAATTTGTATGAAATTCCCTGAAAATAACGCAAATGGCAGATTGTAGTGACCGGTGACAGTGACAGTGACAAGAACTTTATTAGAGTGTCCTGAGGAACTTTATTGGGGGGAACCGATGGCACCCCGATCAAGTTGGTGGCTCCGCCCACGACGGGACAGGGAGATGGTGACTCTCCGCGACGTCGCGGGCCCTCTGGACGGCCTGTAGTTGGTTTGGGAAGTCCGAGCTCTTCAGCAAGGCGTCCCACTTGGACTTGTTATGAAAGTCGGAGCCCGCGTTGTACG
Organism: Dermacentor variabilis; assembly: GCF_050947875.1. Classification (NCBI taxonomy): domain Eukaryota; kingdom Metazoa; phylum Arthropoda; class Arachnida; order Ixodida; family Ixodidae; genus Dermacentor; species Dermacentor variabilis. The sequence goes on from NC_134573.1 coordinate 122,295,989, forward strand.
GGCACAGCCAGAGCATGTGGTCGAAGGAGCAGTACGCATGACCGCATTTGGAGCACGATTGAGGAAAGTTCGGGTATATCCAACTAAGCGCTCTCGGGGTGAGGTACGATCTCGTCTGTGCAAGCCTGAAAGTAACAGCCTGAGCCGTGTTCAGTTTCCGGCTGGGGAGAGGAAATTTTCTCCTGCTGTGTCTGTACTGTGACGTAATTTCGTGAAAGGTTGTAAGTTTATCTTTGAAGGCGCAATCCTGCGGGAGAGCCGGACCGCTAGCTCGGGCGCGGTTCGTGAATTCACGCGCCACACAGTTGGCCCGCTCGTTAGGGTTGCAACCCGCTCGGTTAGTCTAAATATATTGTGTTAGAGATGAAACATTTATGTAGTTTGGCCAAACCTCAAGCTGCGAAATAAGCCCCAGCGTAACCATTTCGTCCCAAAAACGAACAAAGCGGTTAATTGTAACGTTACTCATGCGAAGGCCCAAGCGGACGAACAACATCTAGTTTCCTTAAGACAGAGCTTGAATTGGAGAGTGTTGTTATGGAATCTTTGGAAAACTTACGTTCGCACAATAGCAGCGTAGCACAAATCATTGCACATCGTGTGAGATCAGCCATTTTCCCAGGCTCTCTTATGTGGAACTTACACAATTGCAACATTTGCCTTACATGTAGTTAATTAGTACGATTGTAATTGGCCCAGAGATAAACTTTGCTCGTAAACTATCTTTCGCTTAGCATAACACTTCGATGTCTTGGAGATCAGGACAGTGCTGCCCTTCGGATTTAGTTATGACATTTCGGTAATGTCTGGAGCTGACTTTAAGAAGCATTTTAACAAAGGCCACCCTTAGCCATGGGCAAAAAAGCTCTGCTCGAGTGGCCGCAATTTGTCGCAAAGCCAGTCATGTGCAATAAAACTGCGACTTGGGCGATTCGGTAGTGCTTCATCTTTAAAATAAAAGAGTGCGCAATCTTCTCTCCATCCTCGTTTTGCGCGCTGTTTTCATTTCAAGGTCAGTTGTCTACCGAAGAATATAAAAGTCCTCGCTCAAGTGTCACGTTAATGTCGCTCGACAGCCATCTGGGTGGAAGCTTACAAATGCCTGCAGGAGACTTTCTTGCCAGCAGGTGAAGGACTCCTAGGCTTCGTGCAAGCGTCCCCGAGCTCGACTTCCATCACCAGCTGCATTCAGCCTCCATACTCGGAGGAACGGAAGACGGTGGAATTGTGTTGCTTAAGCAACTCTTGTTCTGATCGCAAGAATTCCCGAGGTGAGTGACGCACTCGCAACTTGAGAGGTTCCGCTTCCCACTATACTCCGCTGTGCTTGCACTGGGCGTCGTTACACATACCGTGGGCGTGAATGTGGGGATAGATCACTGACACCTGGAAGAATTACTTCGAGCATTATTTCTTTTATTAAGTTCGTTTTCACATGGAGCATTGCTCTTGGCCTAATTCAACCTAAATAGACACCAAAAAGCAACAATAGATTTGTCTTTCAGAATTCCATTGGCAGTCATTAAGAGCAAGAGAATTTACTGGCATGGGATAAACTCAAGGCAAAACTATTACGTTCTTATTTCGCGCCGATGCCTTACCGCAATAGAATGACAACCTGATGTGATGGATGTCAAATTATTTTCGCGCATTTCTCCTTTCTACTGGCACATCAAAATTTCTACACACTGGCTAAGTTGTGTCTCTGGTTCCTTTGGCAACGTAGTCCTTCTTTAGAGTCGAACAATTAACTAGGCAAGAGTGCTTGTCAAGGTCTATGACGTCACAGGGCACTGATGCAGGATCTTCAGAGTCCCGTTGCCGCGATTTTTTCGTTTTGGTTCTTTCCTCGCTCATCAAGCTTCAAGCATAGTAAGAATGGCCGCTTTGGAAGTGTAGAGATGTAATTTAGTTAGGCAATTTCACTTAATATTGCATCGTATAGTGTGGCGTTAAGCGCTTCCTACTTGGTGATTTGCTTAAATTTTTACGTTCTTTTGGGCAAAATCGCAGCGTGTCTGTGTAGCTGTTTGTCACGTGTTATCCACTCCGTCCTCCTGCTCCCTAGAAAAATGGAGCACCTGGAATAAAAAAAGAACATATTTTACAAACTGAACTTAAATATTTATTTCATCTTGAAATTACATGCATTCAAAGAAATCTAAGTCCCTGCTTTTGCTCTGTGCTATAGCCCCATGTCTTTCCGGCAAATGAAAAAGCAGATGTCTTGGCGTTACAAGCTTTCGAAATAATGCAGCCTAGCTATGACGCAACTATATATAATACGTGCAAAAACATTTCTTAATGTAAGGCAATCTTTACACACGTAGTTAAGTTGTTACTACTATACAATAAAATGATTATGACTAATCCTGCATGTACTGTTCAGTTGACTAAATGTCACGATTCGAATGATATGTAATAAAATAGCCATTCACGTGTAAATAAAACGCTCTTTCAAGCATTAGATAGCGTGATGAAGAGGTTTGCATACTTACAGTAACTCACAGGCACGCAGGGAAATTGTAGGCACAGCGCAAATACACAGCGAGTTCCAAAAGGGCACCATATTCCCTGTAGTAGAAAATAATTCAGTCAGACTGGCACACCTGTCAACGAGCAAGTGCAATCTTGAATGCACCAAGATGTTGAAGTAGCTCTCCCTACAATATCAGTACAAGAAAGTGTTGTCCAACTTCCGGAGTTCTTTTTCACATACAGTCATTGACCATGGCTTAAGTAGACAGTAAATATCAGGATGTATTCCTTTGGTAGCAAAGCTCAGCTTCTTATTTCCTCATTTTCAGATAGAATGACCTTCTCGAATAACCGCTATTACGTAGGCAGCATTACTTGTTGACCATGGCTTAAGTAAACAGTAAATGTCAGGATGTATTCCTTTGGTAGCAAAGCTCAGCTTCTTATTTCTTAATTTTCAGACAGAATGACCAACCGCTATTACGTAGGCAGCATTACTCATGTTACTTTAGCAATTAAACAAGCTGGCGCTGCATATATGTGAGCGTATGATGTTACTGCAGTATACGAGTACTTTGCACTCATTCAACTGATTATGTTCTGATATTGCTTACAAACTGATGTTTTTGTCTAAACCAATGTCTAGTAAAGACATCTACAATATTTCTTCACTAAAAAAATTTTATATGCACCAAAAGATACTTACGTTGCACCACCTCGACCACCACCAAGGAAAGAATCCTCCAATGAACTGCGCCTGAACATTGCAGACCAGGGCTGTAACAAAAACTGCCTGTTTGAAATCTCTTTTTTGTCCCTTTCGCTAGGCTGTGTAGTTCCTTCAACTGGACCTTAGAATTACAATCAGATACAAGAGTACAGATATAATTGTGGAATTTTCTTGTCAAAATCACAATCTGATTATGAATACTTCAAAACGTAACTCTTTCATCTCGCTATACCGTATGTATGAGCGATTAATAATTAAGCTTCCAGTGAAATTAATAACTCTTCATTCTTGATTCATGTCTGCACCGATATGTTGTCGAACACTTGCAAATTCATTTCCCTGTCGAATTTGGCACTCTTTTGACTGGGTATGAGCTAGATGCTCACAATTGCCGGCTTCTATCATGGGTCTGGTTCAGCTCTCAAAACAAAACATAGCAACGAGAACTGTTGGAATGAATTGCTAACAAGTAATAAAAGAATGTGATTAAACCCCCAGTTACTTATCTTGGCTTATGGACAATAAATGTTATGTAAAAAGAATTCGGCACTGTAGTTCTGCGGAAGCTTTTTTATTACGTCAACAATAAAAAGCAGACAAGGTTTCAATTCTAGGACAGGCCTCACGCTTTCCTTTCAATGCCTATACGGCTAGTGTTTCTAGAAGACTTTAAGTAATATTTGGAAACAGCCGATTTGAAATAAAAGAATGCTTTTTCGAGACACACCACCAATGGTGGCGATCATGGGATGAGGGAAGCATGGTAATTGGTCACTAATTAACAAAATATTTAAACAACTCTTATACATTTACTTTACGAGGGCTCATATCTTATGAAAAAATTGAAGTGAGTTCTCCGTACAAGCCATGTCTGCTTTAGGATCTAGAAAAAATTTGATTACCCGCGGAACTGTGGCACGACGAAGTTCGGCTATCAGAGCGCGCGAAATAAAAATTCGAAAGCTGCAGCGAGCGCGAAGCCACGAAACTCGAGGCGACGTTCTGCCTACGTCACCCAGCAGCGGGCAGCCTGCGGGTTGCGACCTCGAGGAGCACGCAGGAGCAGCGCGCTGGTTGCCCGCTGTAGTACGAAGAGCTCGCTTCAGTTAACCAATTGCGATGAGCCTATACCACCTAGATAGCACAAGGCCTGCTCACTCCGATCTGTGACGTCACGCTACCTGGCCCAACTGCCATAGAATCTAATGGGGATGCTCTCGAGTAAGCGGCGGTGAATTTGATGTCACCGCTTTCGTCACGCCTGCCTTCGCAATGGAAATTTCGGGCCACGTAGCATGACGCCACGGATTCGAGTGGACAGGCCTTGTGCTATATAAATGATGTTGGATGAGCCCACTTAAACTGAAAGTTGATAAATTTTTGCAAACTAGAGATTGATTACCATGCCTTTTTAAATATTACTTGAAGTCTTCGTAGAAACACCCTCTTTATACCGCAGGGCAAGATACCTTAATTTGATGAAATCGCTGCTTCAAGTAAACAAATGGTAATAATGAGGGGAGGCAGGGTGGAGGATGAGCTGTTTTATCTCTTGTTTTTTTTCGACACATTCAGGGCCAAAAGCAGTCACTTTGTGCACTCTGGAGCCAGTATTCTTGAAATGGTCCACATACTAAACGTTCTACAACAAGAAGACGTCAGCCCTTATAAAGAAAAATAACCGCATCCACGGTTCACAAAGAGTTCGTACGCTAGCCTAGTTCTTGAGATCAGTCACCGTTTACTGGCGACATAGATGTTATTGACCAACGTGGATTTTCGGCATTGTTGGTATGACAACGTGGAGCGTTCAAGTGTGAAAGCCGCCACGAATAAGGGAAATGGACACCCGTAAATGATACAGCTCGTTCATGTCATCTTTGCCTTCTTGTAATCACCATACGAGAATCTGTGCAACTGTATTATGCCTCGTTCAAACAAGATAATTGGTTGAAGTAATCACTTCTTTCGGTGTATGTGCTTCCGTTGTGTTCTATTTATGGCGTGCACATGAAATCGATATCACTACCTAAAATAAACTGAACGTGCGAGCCATTTCATACTAATAATATGTTTGATAAATTTGCTTCCTAGTTCTGGAAATTAGCTTTTATCTTTGTTTAAATTTGTTGTATAAATATACAAGCAATAAGAAGCTTAGCAGCTTTGTGATGTATTCCAACTGTGCTGAATAAGATAGATCGTGAGTTGATTAAATCTGAAAAGTTGATGACGACTACAGATAAAACTCGATCTAACGAAGAAATTTCCATTCCCCGGCCTGTACCCATAAGCTTCAACGTTTTCAACCCGAATTAACGAAACTAGCTTGCATTGAGCCGTTTTTAACGAAGCTTTTCCAGAACTAAATGAGTAAAAGAAAAGCGGTGATTTCTTTCTAATTTTCACGTAGACGGGTTTTTCTTCGAGCGTGCAATCTAACGCTATCGCATTAAAACATGGAGGCACCCTAGTCAGGGCCTTAGCTTTATTTTGGCATTGCTGCACGCCGCGCCCATGCACAAAACAACGGACTCGGCAGTCACTAGCGTTCTTACGTGCCAGATGGCACTAAAGGCGGTGGTACTTGAGTCGTTCTCGCGTACGTTTTACACGCGCAGACGTGAGTTAGCGGCAAATGCTATGCCACCTTACCTTTTTGGTGTCGCTACGTCACAATTTTAGATCTCGAAGGACCAAAAAATCCCTTGCTTGATTTTCCGAACTTCCCGATTTAACGAAATAATTGGAGTGGGGTCATCACTTCGGTAAATCTAGTTTAAACTGCAGTGGAAACAGCTATTGCAAAACATTGCTGTATGGATAGTGAGGACAGAAATGTGGTGCCTGTAGCAGAACTAGGAACAATCTTAACTACCTTACCTACCTAAACTTACCTGCAAAAAGCACTGTTGCACCAAGAAGCTTGACCACCCTGCTCATCGCTGAATCCTTTATACCAAGTTCCCGTTCAGAAGTGGCTGTGCAGTACGACATCCAACATACCTTTCTTTCTGGCGTACTCAATGAATGTCCGGTCCTGGCAGCCTGCCAAAGCCCGTTCGAATTGTTGTATTTGCTCATGACGTTCAATTACGCCGTAAGAGGAGTGACAGCATACGGTAGAGGTGTACCCATTGTTGTCTGGTTATGCTTGGATGATTACAAAAACAGGAAAGTGGCATATGTGCATATTTTGGAAATGAATTGTGTAAGCAGCGTACCTATAATCTTTCTCTAATTTTTATTGCAGCCTTTCTTATCTAGACAAAGTCAAAGTTAGTGTATTCATACAAAGAAATATTTAAAGAGCGAGAAATATCAAGGCGGAAACCAACTGCGGGTTCATTGTTTCCGCTCGGGCGCCTTTCAGCGCTGTTTAGGTTTGGGCAAGGAATGCAGCTTCAATGATGGCCTAGTCCTTTATGACATTCTCCATCCTTCATTGGCGCTGCTTTCCGTAAATACCGCATTCTCTCCGACTCGACTTCTGAGCAGCAAATATTCCCCGTGGTGAAAATAAACCGGCACATCTTGACCTGTCTCTCCCCGGAGAAACAATTCGCCTTAGCGCTACTGCTAATTTATTATTCTTTCGTCGCTGTTCAACGTCGCTGTTCTATCGATAGATTCGGTTCAGATGAACTGTTTTCTTCATGATGCTCCATAGGTGCTGGCGGTCTTTGAGGTCGAAGCAGCGAAACGACATATTTTTCAGCAACATCGTGTCCAAACATGCAATCACACGCAGATGTAGAGGTCCTTACAGACGTCTGCCGGGAATCGGAACACCTGAAGAACAGTAATTTCATCCCCAGAAGAAAAGCTGAAATGAGGAGCACCGGTGCATAATTTATTATGCTCTTCTGTTCACTCTGCAAGCTTGTTTAGAAGGCATTTAGACTGGGTCAAGATAGAAGTTCTGCGCGTTCTTTTGCTTCAGTAAACAATGTTGAAGATCTCTAAATTTTTGAAGCAGGTTAGAAAAAAATGAATGTCCCTTCCAGTCCATTTCTCCCTGTTTCTTAAATTCCCAAATGCGCATAACATGTTGATTTGAGCCATGCTAAAAACAACTATTTTAAACGTATAGGCTATGAAGAGCCATTAGTAGTACGTCATTGCGCTCAAAGTTCCTGAGCAATGGGCACGGTGACCGGAATCAATGAACGGGTACGCAGACCAATCCGAAAGGTCACATTCATACCGAGGTAAGAGATCAGAATTCGTCCAGGAATGCAGCGCACCATACAGTAGATTCAACTTGACACTACTTGGGCGCTTGCGACTAGTATTTCTGTGTGTGGTGTTTGCCGAGCTTTTCTTCCTTCAATTGGTGTCATTATCCTTGGCTGACTAATGTATTTGGGTATATGGGGATAGCCGGCCATGAAGCGGCCAACCTTCTCATTTGTCTACACCTAAATAAGTAGGCTATATGTGCAGTCTGAAACCTTTATGAATTGATATATCTCGATCATAGCGGCTGAGTTAAGTGATCAATAAACTACGCGCCTGGACAGTCTAAAATCCCCAAAACAGTAAACACGAAGGCAAGCGTTATTATATCGCTTATAATCGGCCCACATTAACAAAACCTCTCCCACATAAGTACACTGCCTGCTGTCATTTGCCGCCACTGGGCAAGTGCTCGGATTATTACGCCGGGCTATTTTGTGACCGGTTGGTGTCAAGACGCCTGTCAGTGAGGAAATTTCTCAGAAAAGCTTTCTAAATACAAGCCTTGGTGTCCACCAAATGATGAGTGTCAGTGCGTTTCTACTTCCCAGAAATATAGACCATAGTTTATGACAATTATCGTTATGCAATCCTATTCCTCAATTATCATCCGTCTTGCCGAGATGGTGGAGTGGTGGAGTACAAGCCAATGATGAAATAATAAATTATTCATTAAAATATCACAATATCCGAACTTCGCTATTCACAAAGCGCTATGTCGTTGCACACACAGAATCTCCGTTGACCACTTGTGTTAGACAAATATCATTGACTTCTTTCGCCAAATGCCTCAAGATCAACACCGTTTAGATAACTGGTAATTCCCATGCCCAAAGATCTGACGAATTTTTCTGAGAACCAACGCCTCATTGCGGAAATACAACAGTGCTTTGACATATTTTCAAAGCGTATCTTGTTTTCGAAATTCTTTCCTATCTGCGCTTTTGGAACATGTAACAAATAAGATATTAAGAAATAGCTGGGCCGTAGCCACATCTACCGAAAATTATACCCATTAGTTAACGGACAATGAGTTTGCAGAGAGGCTGCCGCAGTTCCTGCGCAATGCAGCGCTACGAGCGCTTATTTCATTTTCTTATTATTCTCCATATCAATATCATCATTCTTTTTTTATGTCCACTGCAGGACGAAGGCTTGTAGCGCAGTCTTTAACTTCGTCTCAAGCATATTTTCTTAACTTCTAAATATTTGTTCCATATGTTAGCTCCGGCAGAAAGCAATGATTGTAAACCTCTCTCTTCAACGGCAGTGGTAAGGTTCCACTTACGATTCGACCTATGTAAACGTACTCCTTCACAGACTCTAAAGGCGGACTGGCGATCTTGAACTCTTGTTCCCTGGCCCGGCTATTCATCATTATCCTTGTCTTTTGCATATTAATGTTCAAGCCCACTCTTTCACTCTCTCTGTTAAGGTCCTCAATCATTTGCTGTAACTCGTCTGCATTGTTGCTGAATAAAACAATGTCATCGACAAACCGAAGGTTGCTGAGATATTCGGCATCCATCCTCACTCCTAAGCCTTCCCAGTTTAATAGCTTGAATACTTCTTCCAAGCACGCAGTGAATACCATTGGAGAGACTGTGTCTCCCTGCCTCACACCCTTCTTTATAGGTATCTTCCAGCTTTTCTTGTGTAGAATTAAGGTAGCTGCAGAACCTCTGTAAATATTTTCCAAGGTACTTACGTAAGCGTTCTATACGCCTTGATTACGTGATGAATCTATGACTTCAATGACTGCTGGTCTCTTCTACTGAATCAAATACCTTTTCGTAATCTATGAAAGCCATGTAGAGAGGCTTCTTATACTCGGCGGATTTCTCGATAACCTGATTAATTACATGGACGGGATCCATTCTAGAGCATCCCTTCCTGAAGCCAGCCTGTTACCTTCGTTGACTAAGGTCCAGTGTTGCCCTTACTCTATTGTGATAATTTTGGTAATATTCTATATAATACTGGGAGTAAGCTAATGGGCGCATAATTTTTCAATTCTTTAATGGCTCCCTATTTGTGGATTAGTTTAAGTTTGCCTTCTTCCAGTGTTCTTTGACTCTTGCAGTCGATAGACATTTCGTATGAAGAGCTGCCAGTTTTCTAAACATTAAGTCTCCTGCATCTTTCATTAAATCAACTGTTATTCCATGTTCTCCTGCCACTCTTCCTCGTTTCATGTCTTGCAAGGCCCTTCTGACCTCATCGCTAGTTATAGCAGGAGTTTCTGAATCATTTTCATTACTGTTGTTAATGGAGGTATCCTGACTCGTATCGGTACTGTACTAGACCGTATAGAAACCTTCTGCTTCCTTTACTATATCTTCGAGATGGCTGGTGATATTACCCTGCTTATCTTTCAGTGCATACATCTTGGTTTGTCCTCAGCGCTGGATTAAGGGGGGGGGGGGGGGGCGCTAAGGTGACTGCAGCCTATGGCCTCACCTCGCACAGTAGGAGAAGGGGGCCCATTTATTCTAACCTGCTTAGTATATGGAGCCAAGGGCAACGGATCTTCGAGCGACATGTATGAAGATAGAAAACGAGAACGAGCAGGCGAAGTCCCCCCCGCCTAATGTAACAGCCTGCGTTTAGCCTGATAATTTGGGGAGAGCTTGTTCGGGCGGGGCCGTCTTTTTTACGAAGTGAGGTGCGTTTGCTTGGAAGAGTTTCCGTGGTTTCCAGCCAATCCGTCTTTCCAGTGCTGTCTGGAGAGGCGAGGCCAGGGGGAAACACCTAAAACACGTAATGTGGGATGAGGACTTAAATCTTCCTTGCCCCTCATCACCACCACGCCACCCTCCATCTCTCAAATAGTTCCACCGCTGTTCTTCTCATAAAAAGGATGTGCTGCAGTAACTAACAGTACCTCCCATTCGACTTTTCTTTACCGTCATGGTAATTTGGGCGGAGGAGGATGAGTCCTATAGCAGATGATGATGAGTCTGATGGCAGAGTTTAGGCAGGAAAGGAAAGAAGACGTCGCACGTGCTTTAGTCCGCGTGCCATGGGGCAAGGAATGTTCACTGTTTGGGCTAGGGCTGTGAAAGAGTGAAGGGGGAAGTTGGAAAGCTGTACACAAAGGCTTGTCTCCAGGGCCCATTCCCGCCTAGTGGCTGCGCACCCTCGCACGCGCTCGACGGAAAAAGTAGGTCAGACTGGCCACCGAACTTCCAGAAAGAAGTAGAAAAAGATGACTCAGAGGCGACGGAGGGTGCGTAAATTCGCCCGCGCTAGAAGTCGCCCTCTCCCCTTCATTCTCACGCTCGGCGTCGACGGGCGAAAGAAAAATTGAGAACCTCCAAGAACGGACGATTTCTCCTAGCCAATAGGAGGATGAGACCGGAACGGGAGAAGGAGTGAGTTTGAACGGAGCAGGACCGATTTTCAAAAAGGAACTCTATGCGTATGTGAACGCCTGCTTTGGCGCTAGTAACAGACAGACGCGGCACGCGTCTATAAAAGCAAGTTGATCGCGGACTGCGTTAATGACCAGTTAATGCTTCCATCCGTCTTTAATCCCAGTGCTTCTGGAAGGCGGGCATTTCCTTAGAGGCTTGCTAAATGAACATCTACGTATTCCGTTACTATGTGCTCAGTCGTTTCCGGGCTTATGCTTCAGCAGGCACATGCATCACCCTGTTGCAAATATCTGCTTGGGTAATTTTGTTTTTGTTTTTTTTTCTCAGGCTGGCGTCTCAAAAAGCATGGTACAGATTTTCCCTCCCAATTTTGTTTTCTTGCCATACTCGTGAATCTCCGTGAATGAATGTATGGATGTATGGATGGATTTTATGAGCGTCCTCTTTGGAACGGGGCGGTGCGTTGCGCCACCAAGACCTTTCTATTATACTGCTTAATGTCCTACCTAGGGTAAAAAAGAAAAAAGAAACAAAACCTATGAACTTTCACAACCAAATTCTCTGATCCCCTATTGCGAACTTTGCTTTTGCACGTCTCCGTTTTTTGTCGTTTCCCTACTTTTCTTCTACCAATCTTCCAATCGCCTCTTATTAATCCCTACTGTGGACATGTTTACTTGTCCACTGCTCTCATGGAACCCAAGGATTTCGAGCAGGCCAGTGGTGCCTAAATCGACCGCTGGGTAGACGTCTTCACATTCTAATAAAACGTGCTCCACAGTTTCCCTAGCTTTACCGCAGCAAGCACATGCTTCTTCTTCCTTCTTATATCTCCCTTTATAGGTGCCTGTTCTAAGGCCTCCCGATCTCGCTTTGAAAATTAATGAGCTTCCCTTTGAGTTATCATAAGTTGTTTCTTTCCTGATTCCATTTTTCCTCTTAACTAGTTACTCATGGCAGGTCCCTTTTCCATTGCCACCACCCAAGAGATTATTTCAGCCTCTGACTGTGCGCTTGACGTTATTTGTTGCTGTATTGCCCAACCTACAGGCCGCATACTTGCTGGTAAGCTTCCTGGTTCTTTTCCTCCACTGTGAATCAAAGTATTTTTTTCTGTACAGATACCTCAACACTCTCCGAGCCGTTTTAATTTCTTCCATACTCCTCAGTCGTTCTTCATACTCAATTTTCCTGCGAGTTTCCCTGACTTCAAAACTTGTCCAACCCATATCACCCTGCAAACCTTCATTTGTAGTCTTCCCGTGAGGGCCCAATGCGAGGCGACCCACTGACCTTTGGTTTCAATCGAGTCCTGATTGTACCCCTAATTTAAAGCGAACAACCGCATTTCCAAAAGTAAGTCCTGAAACCATTACACCTTTCCACATACCTCGGAGCACCTCGTACCTATTGTATCCCCATAGAGCTCTGTGCTTCATTATGGCTGCAGTTCGCTTCCCGTGCACTGTTATTGTTTTTTCCTGTGTTTCCATATATCTATTGCCTTCGTTCATCCATGTACCAAGCTATTTATATTGCGTTACCCGAGGTATTTCCTGATCCTGTATCGCCACTTTCTGTTCACTGTTTTCATTGAATACCATAACACCTGATTTTCTAACACTAAATTTCAAACCTAAATTGTTATCTTCCTGTCAACGGATATTAGCCAGACGTTGCAAATCGCTATGCTTGTTAGCTAGCAACACAATATCGTCCGCATAAAATAAGCCTGGAAGCTGCTGCTCTACTACTGTCGCCTTCCTGTCGAGCATGGTCTGTCATACAGATAACGCGCATGCCGTTCGGGACTTGGAAGTACCGGGCTCGCAGCATTAAATGAACGAATTGCGGACAAGATAGGTAGTGATTTTTGTTGTGTGGCAAGATACGACCCAAAGGGTGTAATTTTGTTTATCGGTGTACGAAATCCATGCATAGTAAAACATTTACACCAATCAGGGTGCTTTTTTTGTCGCACTGGTAACACCCTTACCGTTATGGCCTTACAAAAATTGATACAGGGCGACAACGGAGCTTTAGACATGCGACGACAAAAGGCGTAGTTGAAGTCTGTGTAATCATTCTGACAGGCTTGGGCGCACTGAAATATCCGGCAAGAGAATTTCACAGGTTGAGATATGATATTCTCCTACCGGATATTTCCTTGTGCTCAAGCCTCTCAGAATGATTCCATAGCTTTTAGCTAAGTCTTTTTTCATTGCACGTCTCGTTTAAGCTTCGTTGTTGTCCTCTATAAATTTTTATAAGTTCATAATGGTAAGGGTGCTGCCAGGGCGACAAGGAAACACTCTTAAGGGTGTAAACATCTTTAAAGCGTGGCGGTCGCGCCTGGCGTCGCGCCCGTGGTGCCACTGTCGATGGCGTTCGCGTAGTCGAAGAATAAAGACCCATAGAACTGGCAGAATTGGCCCACCTGGATAAGATGGGTGTTTACGGGTTCCTGGTGACTTCAGTGATGCAGTCCAAATGGTTTCGAGCGGTGCACACGAAATGTTTTGTGACATAACATCGATTAGGCGGAGCCCACGTTAAACGCGTCCGCTCTCATTAACGGCTCGCAGTGCCCCCGACGTGCTTGGAGAGATAAACAAGAAGCAGGAATGAGGACACGTGAGGTGGCTCGGAGGGAGACGGCCAGCGTGACAGACGTGAAGGAAGGAGGCGAAGAATGCGTCCAGGGCGCGGGAGTAGCGGCCAGTCGAGTTCCTGACCCGAGGCCACTAGAGTCTCCAACCTGAGATCGACACCACGTCCAACTGCAGCTTGTGGATGGCGAACGTCGGAAGGACGTCCGACCTAGGCGGGCCATCATCTCCACCGTCGTGACCGAGCTGCGCCTGGCGAATGCTCTATGGGCGTCTGACCATAGCCTGTGTCATGCAAAGCCCATCTTCGCAGCATGGTTGATCATCGCCGTCTGATGAGTATTACAACATAGCCGACTGGATAAACCTGTTTTGCATGACCAGGTGAACCCGCTACTTTCCTAAAAGCGGTGACTGCTTCTTTGTTGAGCTTTCTAGACTTTTTATATGACTGTTGTGCATGTTGTCCACTTGCTTCTTCATCTTGATGTGTGCATCCGCTAAATATAGTCCTTATCCATTTCTTTACAAGCGGACCCGTCTCTCCCGATGGCAGATACATACTCGTTATTTTACACTCTTTATCATGAGCCAAGTAGCGGCCTGATAATGACCTATATCACAACCCCATTGAAATCAATGCGCAGGACTCCATCAGACGCTCTAGTTAAACTACCTTTGCATGCCTATATTGTCCCCTGCTTTTCGACCTCATATGGACACGTTCAGCATGCTTCCAGAACACTTTAGTTACTTTCTGCAATGACTTCAGTAAGCTTATTTCCATTTTTTCATGGCAGCACGGACTTAATTAGCTTTCTTGCACCGGCAGGCTGACGCAATAAATGAAAAACTCGCTTTTCTTTGATCAGATGCACCGAACTTTGCTTCTTGTGAATGGCCTTTGAAGCCTAGACAGAAGTGTGAGTTGGACGACACTTCACTTGAGATTGATGTCAGTGCCACCAATTGCAAACGCGTTCCAGCGTAATAGACTTGCAGGCTCAAAGAACGAGCAGCTGACTGGCTTTCTGCATAATAGGTACTTGGTTCAATGAAGCCCCCCATAGTAATATGTGTTGTGTGCTCAAATGCCCAAAGTCAATTTTTAGAATCAGGTAAACAAAATGTTGCAACGTTACACGCAGTGCGTAATGCATATCCTTCGCAGTACCGCAATCGCTAAGGGTCACTTTTCTTCGATTTAACGAACAATCTGTTCCCCACTGTGGACCAGTACACCACACCACGTGCGTTAGCATTAGGAGTGACAAAGTGAGAAAATGTGTATGTGCGTAAAATGTGGGAAGCCGGTCACATGGCACCAGTAGAGAGGGCATGGGAGAGCGTAGAAAAGTGTGGATGTATGTGCGTGTCATCATCATCATCAACCTGGTTACGCCATCTGCAGGGCAAAGGCTGCTCCCATAATTCTCCAACTACCCCGGTCATGTACTAATTGAGGCCATGTAGTCCCTGCAAACTTCTTAATCTCGTCCGCCTACCTAACTTTCTGCCACCCCTGCTACGCTTCCTTTCCCTTGGAATCTAGTCCATAACCCTTAATGACCATCGGTTATCTTCCCTCCTCATTACATGTCCTGCCCATTACCCCCCCCCCATTTCTTTTTCTTGATTTCAACTAAGATGTCATTAACTCGCGTTTGTTCCCTCACCCAATCAGCTCTTTTCTTACCCTTAACATTACACCCATCATTCTTCTTTCCGTAGCTCGTCGCGTCGTCCTCAAATTAAGTAGAACACTTTTCATAAGCCTCCAATTTTCTGCCCCGTAGGTGAGCACTGTGTGTGAGTGAGAGAGAGAGAGAGGTGGTGTGTGTATCTGCATATATACCAAAGCTGAGCTGCGGAAATATTTTGTTGAAATGTGATTTTGTCTTCGCTTGTAGACGCCGAATGTTTGCTTTGTTATTACTATAATTACTTCTGAACCATTTAAGCGTTTCGACTTTAGATTTTATTGCTGAAATTTTGTGCAAAGATTATTAGACTTTGCATGCATAAATGGTGAATGTTTCTCTTTATTGAATGCGGCTATTAAATGTGTGTCTGTTGAATATTTCCTATACCACTCATGTGCTACTGCTTGTAGGGGTTCTCTGGACACAGTTGATCCTGGAAAATAAGCTTATACTTATGCTTATAAGGATTAATGCAACAGGCGGAGATCTGCTCTGGACCACCGTCAGGCTTGTTGTGTGTTGAGTGAGGTCATGAACGAATCCTTGCAATGTGGTGAACGTGGTTTATGTCATAGATGAAGGACATCAAAGAGGTGTGGCATTATGTGGACTCATTTGCTCGCATTTGCGCTAAATCATCACTCAATTTTTAATAGTACATTTTAGCGACTATCTCATACATGCTACATTTCTTTCTGCTTTTTTCTTTGAAGTCTGCTCATTATTGAAAGCAATCCATTTTTCAAAAATATTGAACACTGCGATACTATGTTGCCTTTATTCAGCTGTCGTTATTCATCAAGAAAGTGAAAAACCCATAAAACCATACAACGTAATACTACTTTATGTTACGTAATACTACACTTTATGTTGTGACGGAGTAAATAAGGCAATCTAACGAATAATATTGGGGAATGTGAAAACACTAATTTTGTTTTGCTTTGGACGCAACTTAAAAAAACTCCAAACAGTCAAAATTTTCATGGGGTAATGTACTGTGTTGCCTTTCAAAAACGACTCCACTACTTTGGAAGGTTGAAGTAACACTTCACAGAAGTACTTTCTCAACTCGGGCATCTTTTTTATTTGCGCACTGTATTGCACAACTAGTTTGTTGTGTCATCGAAATACTAGAATCCTGACATCATCCACGCTGACTGTCGGTTCACTTCTTTTTCATTCCGATTCCATTATTTCCTCCGACCATGCCTCCAAGAGCAGCAGCTTCATTGGGTGCCATGATGATCACAGCTGAAAGTACACATTTTGTAACTTAATAGATGACTTCTTTGATTGAGAACACATATGTCAGTGTCACAAGAGCTTTCCAGGTTGGGTCACTGCACCTATATAATTCTGATGTCTGTTCGGATACTTAGCCATGAGAAAATTATTAAGATCAAAGGAAAAGCTGGTTCAGTACAAGTTGGTTTGGAATCGTACAAAAGAGCGTTGCTTTCTGTGACTGCAGTCTCAAATTGTCCAACCAGAATGGAGCCGTTTATTTCACCCTAAGCACGTCAAGCAGACTGCCTCGCATTAACCAGTTTTTTTCTGCTTTCTCTATCGGCGTTCCTTATTATTTTACATATAATATCACTCGCTTAAATGGGTCACGGTCTCACAAATAAAAGACAGGCTGAAAGCGAAGAGCAAGTTCGCCGTAGCAAGGATTGCATGATTTTAGAATGTTATTTTAAATTGCATGGAAGCGGAATAAAAGGGATTGGGGGGCGGCACACGGACGCTGGGCGCACCCTTGTTACAACTGTGAACTAAACCTTCTGGTATTTTCAGTATAGACGCACCCGCACCCTAACATTGTTCTTTATACTATTTGAACGTGAAGAAAGGTCACGAACCCCAGATACTGCTTTTGTAGCAAAATGCAATGATTTGAAAGCCAGGAGACGGCTCAACTTTCATAAAGAAATAAAAGCATTTGTTCATTAACACATAATAAATGGTTAATTAAATGATGGCACGCCGTAATGCAAGACTCCGGAATTTTCGACCACCTGGGTTTCTTTAACGTGCAGTTAAATCTAAGTTAATGGGTGTTTTCGCATTTCGCCCCCATTGAAATGCGGGCGCCGTAGCCGGGATTCGATCCCGAGACCTCGTGCTCAGCAGCCCAATTTCGCACCCATAATAAATGGGTGCGAAATGGTAGACGCACTTAATAAGTGGCTCTTTAAGTATAAATATATTCTTTCGTTTGTTTCTCTATTCCTATGCGAAATATGCTATAACGAGATAATGTTAAAGAAGACAAAAAACAGCCAGGTTTCCGTAAACCTTGTGTTGTTTAGTTCTGTGAGCATCTTATTTTTGATACTTCATGCTAGTTATGCTCTAAGTTCGATTCGTCAGGCCTCATTGGCTTGGCGCATACACGTAAACATAAAAAGTCATAAGCGCTCTTGGCACAAACAATACTTCTCTGAAAATCATAGTCAAAATGCTCTCATAAGAACTATCACACAAGTTGACAAGCTATGGTTACCTATGGCCACCGCAACTGCCGCAAGAAGGTCCATTCCCAAGATTCGGTTCATGTTGTCAGATGCTGGAAAAAAAGATTGGTCAGAAATCTATGAAGCATCCAGATAACACCGCCTTACAGCGATATGTTTTACGAGATATTAGCCCTTTGCTACATCTGAACTTTAGCGTTTCTTTATGATATACGCGAGAGGTAAAAACACAAAGGTGAGTTTACGTGTTAAGTGCCAAGTTCTTTTCCTAGGCGAACTTTCTGAGAGCTCTAACAGTTTCCACAATCGTGGTCGCTTCACTTTTCCAGCAGTGCATTTCAAATAATCTGTATTTATTACAAGACTTACGAGATCGCTTCATAGAGAATTGGCATAACAATAAATTATGCTACGGCCAGACTGATCGGTATGCCTAAGTGGATTATTATTTAGGTTGTAGTAGTTTTTACAGCTCTGAAAGCGGCAAGTGAAGCGACAATAAGAAAACTTTCCCGTTGAATGTTATGTTGCAGCTATTGGTTGTAGCATAGTTATTCTGCTAGACACATTCACATAGCCAGCTACATGCCAATAACCAAAAGCATCCTTCCGAACACACCTAAAACGCGGCAAAGCTGAGCAGTACCTACGATGATTCGTTACCTACTTTGAATACTTCTACCAATGGCAATGTTACATTGGCTTTCTTCAGTAGTGCAGATGTGGAAGGGCCACTTTTCCTCTAAACTTATTCTGCATGCACGGTGGGTGCCCTTACCTGCACTGCAGCTTGTACTTGCTAACTTGCAACGAACGTTTCATTTTCTTTACAAAAATTCTCTTTTTGGATATCACCATCGATGGATAACAAAGTTTGGCACACACGCACTTGAAAACACATGCATGTTAATTTCGCTGCGATTTCCAGCAATGCAGGTGTCGACTTGTAAGTGAGACTCCAGAAGCACGCTGAATTTCCGCAGGCACAATGAAGTAAGTCTATGAAAATGGTATGCGTGGATAATTGGGAGGGTACCTATCGGGCTATCAAACAATAACTTAAGCATAATCCCGAAACAGAAAGAAAACATCATTTTTGTTGGAACCTGAAGTGAACCAGAAGGTAATCATTCGTTAAACTACGGAGCGAAACTGAAAGATAAAAAATTAAGGGTTTCGGTTCAGTTTGGCCGCCTTCTGCCGAGCTTTTCTTCAGTATATTGCCAGCACTTCGAGTTCACCACTGCTACCTGATTCGTAAGGAAGTACTATTTTACCGTCATTTAGAATGCAGCAGTACTATTGGTACAGTTTTCGGGGTATCGCGTCGGTATGCAGACAAGATATGCGACAATACTTGGATCGGATTCGACGCCCGATGCTTGCCAAAATGTGATACGCACAGGGTACTTCGGGCAGCGGAGCATGCATACGAGCGGCATCACCCAGTGTAGCTTTGAACTGCAGGCATTGACCATTTCGTGATGTAAATTAACAATAAAAAATTTTTACTCGTAGCTTTTTTTGGGAACATTGCGTGCCCTGATTAAGATAAACTGCGGGTAGTCAAGTACTTTCCCATGCCATGGTGCCCCAAAGACGTTCACAGCTTCTTGGTCCTCTGCTCCTAGTTCCCCCGGCTTGTTTGAGAATGTTCGGATGTTGCGCGCCTCTCTTACTCAGCTAGTCAAGAAAGACGCTGCCTTCATCTGGGACTCAATATTGTCAACTAAGACTGTTATCAAGGTACTCTCAGAATATTAACACGGACATCAACTCGCAGTTCGGAACGGGGTGCTTCGAATTTAACGTGTATATAATCGCATCCTGCTTACATCTTCTTCTCATAATTACTCGCCAGTGCTTTACATTACCTCTCTTTTCTTTCTGCCTAAGTGGAGTCTCAGATCAGAATATGTCTGTGCGTTTCCTGAGTCCCTCTATCTCTCACTCCCTCGTTCACTTCACATAGACTTCAGCATTGGTGCTGGATCTACCTAATTTCTTTGTAACTAGGTTGAAAAAAAACTTCCAGTTATTAGCGCAGCTTACAACTTACGTCTTGTTTTTGTACCAAAGAAGTTAGCGCTGATTTCCTGCAGCAAGTCTTTGCTAAGGCAAACAAAATTGAACCAGTTTCCCCTATCATTTCCCAGGTCGGAAGTTGAACATGTACTTACATATTTTGATGAACCGAAACGAAAACCAGAACAAAACAAGTTTATTTGGACAGTCTAGTAGATATAGAGCTTGGAGCGAATGGTCTTGCACGTAGTGTAGGCTAACGTCGGAATCATCTATAACCCACAGACTTCCTAGGAACAGCGCCTCAGGAAGTCCACGATGAGGATTTCCAAACAAAGATTCTTTTAAAACGATTTTGAGTATAGAGTCCCTGAATTTATGAAGATAAAGATACATGGCAGTTAGCAGGCCAAGCAGTTTACCAAGAATGTATGGCGTGCATATTCTCTTCAAGGTGTCTTTTGTAAAGGCCACTGAATGGACGCATTATTCAAAACAAACAGTAGCAATTGGCCGGGGTGGTATTTCGGTGGTTTAGGCCTGCAATCGGCGCCGTAACTTGTTTGTACCATGGCACGCCTATCCGCTCGCCAGTACCACCCGTATGGCGTGAGTAGTAGTCGCATGAAATGGCGGTTGGCGCGCATAACTGAAGCGCAATATAATACTGTGATTGGTTTGGAGCCTTCGGCTCACAGGGTCCAACTGCTTACAAATATCTGACTCAGCTCTTATTCTTAATTGGCCCCCATTCTCCAAAGGAGTTTGTTCATGCTTCAGATTTCAGTAGATTATCAAGGATCGTACAGAATCACCAAGCTCCTCCCTTCATTATTATTATTATTATTATTATTATTATTATTTGGTTTGAACAAATATACACAGTTAACAGGAAAGGGAAAGCGAGGAGCAGGCTGGCAACTGCCACCGGAACGGGCACAACGCCTGCCTACTCTTCAGAAGGGAGGTGACAGCAACACAGTAATGGAAGATAGGAAGGAGGGGAGGAAAGAGGAAGGGAAGATCAACAGAACAAATCTAAAGACTAAAGTAGAACACAGTACAGATCACACACCGTAGGCCCCGTCACTGAAGGTCATGCTACAGCAGAATGTTGAATATAATAGTTTCGACGCTACAAACGTGAACCTAAGTTAGTTGACTCTAGAAAGGTAAGTAGGACTCGATGAGACTGATCACGTTTACACGCACAACCGCTGGGGTATAAACATTCGTCGAGTGTTGAACACCGCAGGGCAAGAGGATGATAGTTTCTCACTAGCGACATGCGCTGCGCACTGAAAGCGGGACACTCAAATATAAGGTGCTGAAGTGTCTCGCAGCAGCCACAAGACGTACACAATGGACTGACTTGCTGTTCCCTTCATATATTATCAAAAACGAAATACCCGCAACAAGCTCATTTTCCCTCTTTATATAAGTCAGTATGACTCGAAAGACCTGAGTAAACTGAAAATTGACCACAAATTGCCTTTGCGTACTCCATGGTACAAATGTTATCATGATGTAAAACAGAAGCGTTTCTGCCTCTTTCATTTTCGTAAAAGAATAGTCTTTTATCTAAGACAATACAATGCTGGGCATTTGACTCTGTTGCAAAAGGCGAGTTTATGCTGTAATAACAGAAAGGCAATGTCCAATCAGTACTCTTCACACACAATGTCATTAAGAGGAAGCTTTAGCTCGAGTGCTCCTATCTAAATACATGTAAAAGGAGAATTCGTTTTTCTCGGCAGCCACTGCACCAAATTTGACGAGGTTTGTTGCATTTAAAAGACAAACTTAAAATTTAGTGACTGGTGGTTTCGAATTCTTGAGTTAGATTGTCAATTTTTTATTAAAAATTGGCAAAAATCTGAAATTTTCAAAATCGAAACTATCAAGTTTACAACTCTGTAACTTAAACGCTAAAAATGATAATACAATTCTGTGAATTGCATCTAATAGTACATCTAAAGCGGACAAAATTGATATGTTACACATGAATACAAAAAAATTGAATCATAGGGAAATACAACTTTTGCAAAACCGTTGTAACCAACGTAACAAATTCACGTAAGATGTAAAATGACATATTGAATTTGTCCGCTTTGAATGATCTAATGAATGTCGTTTACAGAACCGCGATATCAGTTCTTGATGCAGACCTATGAATTTGTAAACTTCGTGCTTCTATTTTTTTCAAACTGTCAAATATTTGAAAATCGTTTTAAGAAAATTTAAGTCCTAAATTGAAATTCCGCTTCCAACAGTCACTAGAATTTAACTTTCTCTTTCAAATGCAACAAATTTCATCAAAATCGGTAGAGGGGTTATCTCATAAAAACGTTTTTGCGTTTTACACGTATTTGAATAGGCCGCGTCGGAGTTGGGCCCGAGCTAAAGCTTCCTCTTAAACAAGCGATCTTGTTCTCCTAGATATTACAGAATACGGAAATCGGCGATAACATGTTCACAAACCTAACATACGTGCAGCGACAAGAAATTCGCGTGATTATGCAGTTAATGTAGTTTTTTACTCACCTTTTCTTGAGCTGCAAGCCTTGAGTTGGGTTGGCAAAAGAAGCAGGTATAATAGAAGGCTCGGTCCTGTGGGCCTTAAATACAACGGAGAATTGTACAGGTTTGCCATTTAGGTCATTGGTAGAACGTCAAGATTAATGTAATTGAGAAACGAATTCTACGACTGCGACAGTTTTCATTCAGAGCTCCATCAAATTTGTGAGCCGATCATATATATCTTTATAAAAAACAAAGAAACATAACTCCCAGTGACATGTAATAATGTTCCTGCAGTAATAGGAAATTGCAGAAATAATAGGAAACTCTCATTTGATGATAGAATTTATACATTGTTAGGCAAAAGCTAAAATGCCAAGCGCATCAGCCGTTAATCACGGAATTTGACAGTCCATTTTGGCTTTACAGTTCTGCGCCCGTCTGACGGAAGGCACTTTGTTTTGTCCTGTGCGGCTTTTGTGATATTAAGCCTAAATTGTCTGTCATATTCGTAACGAGCAAATCAATTCTTCTAGGGAGCAGTGCAAACTCTGCGCACCAGCGTCAGAACTTCAAGCTGCTGACTCAACCTTTCAAACTGATAACGTCGCAAATTGTAAACTCTGCTCCAATACTTTAAAGTAAAACCAGGAATCCAGGACATCACATCCAACTGAGGGGGAGAGGAAGGGGGTACGCCCCTCCCTCTGTTCATTTCTACGCGGACAGTTTGGCAGCGCTGCAATCACGGCACGCAAGCGGGCATGTCACGTGGTATTTTTGGTATTTTGCGGGCATCCGCAGTTAGCTGAAAAACACTGATACTTAATAGATAGAAAGTTAGAAACTGTCTGATCGGATGTTTTGCTAAGTTCTCTACAACTTTAAAATTGGAATTTTTTTCTTTACTTCGTTGTTTCAGAAGCTGTTTATTTATTCTTGACTAATTATATAATTAAGCAAAACACATAAAATAGTGTAACACATTACATACAAACGCCAACAACATGCATTTGGTGGCGTCGTCTTAGAGTGCATCGGCATATTTTCAAACTCTGGCTAAAGTTAGCTGAAACACCTTGCATATATGTGAGAACAGTCAAACGAAAATGCTGTAGTAACAAGAAAATGAGAGTTCTTTACTAGAGAGCTGCGAGTATGTTCGAAAAATTAGGCCATCACCACCAAAAAGCGGAACTTCCTGAAACGAACAAGACGCAAATTTCTTTGTTTTGTACGCAAGATGGTTTGATACCACTTCCCCCTTCCATACAAGAACTCGCTTTAACAAACACCGCGGAAAACAGTGTCATGATATATATATATATATATATATATATATATATATATATATATATATATAATTGCGCCAGCGGAATGAGTACAATGGCTCCATCATATTCGCACAGCACTGAAGAATAAACACGACGTACGTGAAAAGACGTTATTTTTCACTATCAAACATTTCGGGTGGTGGGCCAGCCTTCATCACTGATCAAGGCTAGCCCATAAGCCCAAACGTTGGACAGTAAAAAAATAATGCGTTTTCACGTACCTCATGCTTATTGCCCTGTGATATATATATATATATATATATATATATATGTATATATATATTGCTACGGGTACGTTGCGAGTATAGAAAGACAATATTTACAATATATATGGACGCTGAGTCAGAATAGTTAAGATGGCTGACTACCGACGACACGAAGAAGCCAGCGTCTCCGATCTTCTTCGTCCTCTCTCTTCTTTCATCCTTCCGTAATAGTGCCCCCGAGTGGCGAAGCGCCGTATCGGCGCATAGTAGGAGAAGAATTGGGAGCGAAGTATGGCTTCAGCTGCAAAAGGTGCACGACGTCAACAGGCGTCTCACTTTAGGATGCATCAAAGTATAGCAGCGAAATCTCGTAATTTACGTTGTTAAATTGGCGTAGAATTTCATAAGGCCCTGTGCAGCGAGCGAGAAGCTTCTGGGAGAGGCCAACCCGACGACACGGTTACCAGAGGAGCACCCAAGTACTTGGCGCGTACTTAACACCGCGATGGCAGCAGTCGTAACGCTCTTTTTGTATATGCTGCGAGGCTAATAAACGAGATCGGGCGACTTGACGTGCCACGTGAGCGCGATAGATGACTTCACGAGCGTACTCAGTTGCAACACGCTGCACAAAAGGGACGATGGTGTCAAACGGCAATGTGGGATCGCGACCACACAAGACATAAAAGCGCGAATATCCTGCGGTGTCATGTCGGGACGAGTTATACGTGAACGTCACGTAAGCTATAGCGTGGCGTCCCAGTCGTGGTGATCGCTGGAGACGTACATCGACAGCATCTCTGTGATTGTTCCGTTGGGATGTTCCGTAAGACCGTGTGTTTGTGGCTGGTAGGCGGTGGACAGTTTGTGTTCAATGGCACAAGAGCGGAGGAGGTCGTCGACAACTCGAGATAAGAACGTGCGACCGCGGTCTGTAAGTAACTGTCGAGAGGCACCGTGGTGGAGAATGACGTCGTGGAGGAGAAAATTGGTGACTTCGGTTGCACTACTAGTCGGCAACGCCTTTGTTATCGCGTAGCGTGTTGCGTAATCAGTAGCGACGGCGATCCACTTATTCCCTCTAGTCGTCGTCAGAAAAGGGCCAAGCAGGTCAAGGCCTACGCAAAAGAACGGTTCAGAGGGAACTTCAGTCGTCCGACAGGTGCCAGGGGAGGTTTGTTCCGGCGCTAAGACAAATCGCAAGTTAAGACACAATGACGCACAGAGCGGTAGAGACCCGGCGAGGAGGACCGGCGTCGTACGCGGTCGTTTGTACGCAAAACTCCAAGGTGTCCCGCCGTCGGCGCATCGTGAATTCGTTCGAGAACGACGGATCGGAGATGACGAGAAAGGACAAGGAGTAACTCACGGCGCCATAAGGGTTGTTATTGCGGCGGTAGAGGACGGCGTCATGCTGCACGAGCATGCAGCACGAACATGTGGCATACCCGCCGTGGTTGCTCAGTAGCTATGGTGTTGGGCTGCTGAGCACGAGGTCGCGGGATCGAATCCCGGCCACGGCGGCCGCATTTCGATGGGGGCGCAATGCGAAAACACCCGAGTGCTTAGATTTAGGTGCACGTTAAAGAACCCCAGGTGGTCAAAATTTCCGGAGTCCTCCACTACGGCGTGCCTCATAATCAGAAAGTGGTTTTGGCACGTAAAATCCCAAATATTATTATTATTAACATGTGGCACGTGCCGCCGGTGCGACCAGATTGCATTCTGGCGATGATGGACTGTAAAGATGCGTCGCATTGTTGCTCAGGGCGCATATATATATATATATGCATATATATATATATATATATATATATATATATATATATATATATATATATATATATATATATATGTGTGTGTGTGTGTGTGTGTGTGTGTGTGTGTGTGTGTGTGTGTGTGTGTGTGTGTGTGTGTGTGTGTGTGTGTGTGTGTGTGTGTGTGTGTGTGTCATGTCTGTCAAAGCCATCATGCGCAACAGGATCGGGAGGATCCACGGGGTGAAGCGAGAGGCAGTCAGCGTCCTCGTGGAGGCGTCCAGTCTTGTAATGGACACTAAATGAATATTCCTAGAGCCGCAAAGCCCAGCGTCCAAGCCGTCAAGTCGGGTACTGAAAGGAAGACAGCCAGCAGAGTGCGTGATGGCCTGTGACGACCGAGATTGTGCGGCCGTACAAATATCGCTGGAACTTGGCCACAGCCCAAACTAAAGCCAAGCCCTACCGCTTGGTGATGGAGTAATTTCTCTCGGCACGTGACAGCAGGCGGCTGGCGTAAGCTATCACGCGCTCGGTACCATTCTGTTGTTGGGCGAGAACAGCGCCGATGCCGTGGCCGCTTCCGTCAGTGTGGACTTCGGTCAGTGCAGATGAATCAAAGTGGGAAAATATGGGAGGGGTGGTCAAAAACCCGGTGAGAGTGCGGAACGCGTGAGCCTTCTCCGGGCCCCATGCGGATGGCGTGTTCTCTTTCTGAAGATCTGTCAAAGGCCGAGCACCTTCGGCGAATTCTTTGACGAAACGGCGAAAGTAAAAGCACAGGCCGACAAAGCAGCGCACGTCAGAAGCAGAACGTGGCACAGGGAAACTGCGTACGGCGCGAACTTTTTCCGGATCTGGTTGGACACTGAATGTGTCAATGAGGTGTCCCAACATGGTAATCTGACAACGTCTGAATTGACACTTCGTGGAGTCAGTTGAAGGCCGGCTTTTCGGAAGACAGCAATAATTGCAGCGACTCGGGTAAGGTGGCTGCCGAACATGGGAGAAAAAACAGTAACGTCGCCAAGGTAACAAAGGCAGGTGGTCCATTTGTACCCTCGCAGAAGATAGTCCATCATACGTTCAAATGTCGCAGGAGCATTGCATAGGTCAAAGGGTATGACTTTGAACTGATATAAGCCATCCGGCGTGATGAAGGCCGTCATCTCGCGATCCATTTCATCACTTCAAATCTGCAAGTAGCTGGATCGAAGATCGATGGACGAGAGGCATTTATCTCCGTGCAAGCAATCTAAGGTGTCATCGATGCGTGGTATGGGTAGATGTCTTTTCGCGTGATCTTGTTTAAGTGGACATAATCGACGCAAAAACGCCGGGTGCCATCTTTCTATTTCACAAGGACGACAGGCGAAGCCCAAAGGCTGGTTGATGGCTCGATGGCCCCTTTGCGGAGCATTTTGTCCTCTTCTGATTGGATGTCTCGATGTTCAGCATGCGATACCTCATATGGACGCCGACGAACAGGAATAGGGAGTGTTTATACGGCGGTGAACAACAGATGTTTGGCCTAAGGCCTTTCACGTGATAGTGATGTCACGTGCGCCTGTCGGTTGCCGCCACCGATATATATATATATATATTGCTAACATGGCACTAGCTCGCGCTATGGTGACAACTGTAATTCTTGATGGAATATCTTTTAAGGTTTCGTGTCTTGTTCGTGTAAAGCAGAGTTTACTTACTTTATACTGTCACTTGGAATTGACGGTGATGTAAGCAGCAAAACTGGGATTGACGAAATTAGCGTTTTCTTGGGTGAACCTGTGCCCTCAAAAACAGGCTGCACTCGCAAGAATGGCAATAGCAGCGAACACAGCCGGCGATCGAAAATCTGAGCTGCCGGTCAAGCGCATCCGCTTTTGTACACCAATCAAAGAAGGTTCCAGAATAATCGGTGGTGCCCACGTGTCTTCCAGAAACTTCTGCACAATTCGCGTCGCACATGCAATCAGATTACACAACGTTCGGTGACAACGGAAGCATCGATAACATTTGAGAAAGTTCCGATACATGCGAGCGCATCCCGCGCTCATTGATAACGTTTGTTCGACAGTGAAAAGCGGTCGCACTTAAAAGATGTTCGAACAAGTCCACGTGCCAATACATTTTCCCGAAGAGATCGACAAGATGTGGAGCTTTTCTTGTGACGGCATCCTAAATTCACTCCGAGGACTTATCTTTATTGCGGTGATCACTGTCTCTACATTGGATTGTCCTGTGCGTGGCTTGTGAAGCTCTTTTTATCTTGGTCTGGGTCCTCAATCAAAGAATTTCTATTAGAAAGAAAATCGGGCATTTTCGTCCTTTAACTCCCTACATTTGCACAGAGAGTAGTACTGCATACTCTCGAACACATTAACTAGCTTCTTTGGGAATATGCACTTAAACTATTATGCATGACGCAAAGAACTCACAGTGATACCAAAAGTGTTTTACGATTCTTTCGAGAAATATCAGTACGGGGCATAGCCCTTATATCGCAATTAGAGTTTGGTTTTCGACTTTAATGTTATACTGTAAACTTCGTAGTTCTCATTTTGGAAAAGTACTTCATAAACTGTGCAAGCAATCATTACATACTCATCTGGCTACTCCGGATGGGGCGCATGAGGTGCCTTATTGAGGGATTACTTCAATTTTGCGACGTATGCACAGAAAGAAAAAAAACATCCCAGTGCTGCACATCTACTAACAACACATAGAGCCTACATCTATTCTCGGGTAGTTTTTGGCTGTTGCCATATTTTTAGGAGAATGTCCTGACAACCAACATAACAGTCACCCCTTCCCTGGCGGTATCTCCGTCTATACTCTTTGTAAAGAAGTTACAAAAAAATGGAAGCTGAAGGAAGACAACTGGCATGAATTCACACAATTTCCGATCTCTCATGAGCGGATCGCACATCCTAAATATAAAACAAAAATAAAGTTCAACGCGAATTTCCCGCCGCTAATGCGTCAACACCTGAATATACATGGAGAACAAGAGCGGCAAAAAACAACAACAAACATCTAATTCTAGTGCACGTTAGAGTTGTGTGGGAGAGCAACGGCAATGAAACATCGCGTCGTGTTTCTGAGATGATAACCAGCTCATTACCAGTGCCTTCCGTACCTACTTTATCAGTCACCTTGTGTTTGGATGAAATACCTTGTAAGAATCTTAACCGGCAGTGACTTAGCTTATCTCTTATAAATATCCATAGTTTCAGGTCTCTTCTTTACCGTGAGCGTGACTTTCAGCGTCCTTTTACTGCTGGAAGCCTCAAACAGGTAAGTATTCATGGCATCGCTGAAGAATTTACCATCGCAGTCAATAGCTATTGTTTTGTTAACTGGACTATAACCACTCGAAATTGGGGCATTTGTGCTTTTCAGGCGTCTTCGATGTGGAAGATTAAGTTTAACGGGAGTATTCCCAATGTATTGAGTAATTCGTGGGGAAATACTTGAGCGTGCGGTTTAATAATGCTGGGCCTAATGTGTTTTGCTAACCGTCGATTCCTGTCTACTGATTGGCTTTATTATCTGAAAACTCCTAATACAACGAAAAGGTGCACCAACATTATGAAGAAACGCAACGAGGAGCTTGTTGCGAAAGAAACGAACTACGCACCACATATAACGCGCAATCTACATTGCGCGTTATATGTAGTGCGTAGTTCGTTTCTTTCTTTAGTGTTCGCTTAAGTAAATGGGTCACACATACTATATTTGGCGCAAGTAATGGTAGTATCCTAGGTGACTTACAGAACAAGTATGAAGTGTGTGAATAGATAACCCCACTGGCAGGGCATTGCTCATGTAAGCGTTTGATAGCTCTATTAGTGTATGTTATGAACTGAGAAAAAAGTTTCCCTGCTTTCCTGCGATAATTGAAGCTTGTGCCTTAAGTCAACGAATATGGTGTGCTTCGATTACTGGGATCATGCATGTAGATTTTTGACCTAAAGGCATTTTACTTATTGTACACTCATGTCATAACTAGCTATACTTTACAAACTTTCCGAAAGCTGTTACATTGGAGGTCTATAAATAGGGATTAAATAACGGAAAACAAGACTTCTTAGAAAATTGTTAGTACAAAGTCCCTGTAATTTACGATGTCAAAAGCGCAGAAGAATCAGCAGCCAGAGCAGCCTGCACAAGATGCTTAGAGTCCATTGACTCTCCGGTGTGTGTGTGGGGGGGGGGGGAGAAGAGGAGCGAGCGGTGTGATGGATTGCGGCACGTGCATACATGCTCTCCTCAAAACTTTAAAGCAGTTACCCAGCCAAAGGCAACAACTTTAAAATCGGTGTTGCCGTTGACGTTTACCAGAAAGCCTTGATCTGGGTAAAAAAGAGAAGAGAGAGAGAGAGCAAATGATAAATGAAAGGTAGGGAGGTTAACCAGGACTGAGCCTAGTTGGCTCAGTCCAACTGGGCGCAAAGGGGACGGAAAGATTAAATGAAGAGAAAGTCCACTGGCGATATCATTCTACCACTCAGTCCGGCTCACATACGCTGACTCAATCCGGTAGCTTTCAAATATCGCAGCAGCGCTTTTGTGGCCTTTTGTAGCTGCGATATGCGAAGCCATGGTCCCAAGATCTTGCTCAAGGTGAACGGCTTTCTACCTAGCCGATTGAAAGCTATGCAAAGGTTACGCCTTTCATTTTCAAAAGATGGGCCGTAATACAATAAATGTTCTATGGTTTCCTGGATACAGCAGGCATTGACTCGGCGATATCAGCCATCCCAATCAAAAATGTAAATGCATTGGTGAATTTGACGCCCAAGCGTAAGCGGCACAGCACTGCTTCCTCATTACGCGGAAGCCCGGGTATCAACCGCAGTTGCATAGATGGATCGAGGGAATGCAATCGACGTTGAGGGAATTCAGTTGTGTGCTACTTCTCCAATGTCATAAAGTGCGCTAGCTTGCCTAAGTGTTGGGCTGCCTCAGTCCGCGATAAAGGTATAGAAAGAAGGGTTGCTCCTTCGTATGCTTTCCTAGCAGATTCGTAAGCGAGGTCGTTGTTGGAGATACCACAATGGCCAGGCAGCCACTGAAAGAGGACATCGTCTTCTTTCGCGATCATATGATGGTGCATTTCTCGTATCTCCGACACGAGTTGTTCACAGGACCCACGACGGATAGATGACAGAAGACATTGTAAGGCCGCCTTCGAATCGCATAATATTGCCCACCGATTAGCCGGTTGGTTATTAATATAAACTACAGCACCTCGGAGGGAAACAAGCTCCGAACTGGTCGATGTTGACAAGTGAGAAATCTTGTATCGGATGCTTAGTGATCGCGATGGTATAACTACTGCGCCGGTGGAGCTCGTCTGAGTGGAAGAGCCATACGTATATGTGTGGACTCGGTCAAAGTAGAAAGTGTGCAAGCAATCCAAAGCTGCTTGCTTCAAGGCCAAGGTAGGACATGTCGGTCTTCTTTCTTATCCCTGAAGTCCTAAGACGCACTTGAGCTTGTTTTAAACACCATAATGCTGAGGTTGAAGGTGCTGATGGTGTGAAGCCCGTTGGTAAGGAGGCACGATGGATGCTGACCTTTTGGAGAAGGACGCCTGTGGTCGTCGTTCTGGCAGGCAGGCAAGAGAGCTTGACTGCATCCGTAAACCATGACGAACATGGGCCCTAAGCGTTTCGGTGCTAATGTAAAACGTGATCGGATGGTCTTGAGCCATTATAATGGTTCCTGATGCTGAGGCGCTCCGCAGAAGGCCTAGGCAAACACGTAGTGGCTGCGCCTGCACGCTCTGAAGTTCTCGAAGATTTGACTTCCATGTTTTAGCAAGCTCTGGAGATTTATAGCGTAGGATTCTGATGAAAAGCGCTCGGTATAACTGTAGCATGGAGGCCACTGATGATCCCCATGTTTTGCCGGCGATGAACTTGAAGACGTGAAAAATAGATGTTAGCTTCTTCAAGTGGGCAACCTGAGGGTTCCAAGAGAGGTCCAGGTCTACAATGACGACCAAAAAACGATAATTTCTTGTGTAGGAGATAAAATGACCATTGACGCATACTGGATAACGAGTCATCGCTTTTCACGTAAAAGCGACTAACGCACATTTTTCTGTTTAGATGGTAAGGCCTTGTGTGTGACGATAGTCATATGCCTGTGTTGCTGCTTTCTGTAGCCGTGCGCGAACTTGCAAGCGGGTGACCGCTGATGTCCAGATGCAGATGACGTCGGCGTAGATTGAGACACTCACTCTTTCCGGTAGGGATTCGGCCAGGCCAAGAAGCACGAGGTTGAAAAGAATGGGGCTTAGAACATCGCCTTGGGGAACGCCTCCGCATGTGTAGTGTTCGGTAGTCGGACCATCTTCTGTACTTACGAACAAGGACCTTTGTGTCAAGTAGTTTCTGATCCATCGATGTACTCGCCCTCATAGTTCAGTTGTGAAAAGTGCGTTTAGAATGAGTTGATGGGAAACGTTGTCGTAAGCGCCTTTCGCGTCATGAAAGAGTGCGAATGATAATCGCTTCCGAGATTTTTGCTGTTCTACAGATTACTAGATTGATGACACTGTCAATCGATGAACGACCGCGTGGAAATCCAGCCATAGAGTCAGGGTAAATTTTGTGATGTTCAAGGTGCCATTCGAGATGCATGAGAATCATGCGTTCCATGAGCTTCCCGACGCAGCTGGCAAGAGCTATAAGCCGATACGATGCCAGTTCGAGCGGTGGCTTTCCTGCTTTTAGAAGCGGTAACAGGCGGCTGCGTTTCCATTCCTGTGGTGACGACACCATCTTGCCATGAACTATTAAAAAGTCTGAGGAGTTCTCTTCCTGCTTCTCGACCTAGGTGGCGCAAAGCAGTATATGTTATGCCATCCGGCCCTGGTGAAGACGAACGCCTATAGAGACTCTTCCATAGAGAATGGAGCGTCCATACTTGCATCTCGTGGACCGGGGATGTTGCCTAAAGCCATGTCAGGGATTAAAACGGTGCCACCGGCGACTTTCACACAAAATTCCTCTGCAACGTCTATCTCATGGCGATTTTGATATAGAACAAGGGCGTTAAGAAGGCGTCGTTGCTGGGGATTTGAGCGAAGACCCCGTAGGGTACCCCACACGCGGGACAATGGCTTGCGGGGGTCCAGTGAGCCGCAAAAGCATTTCTGTATTTGATTCGCTAGCTTATCCATTCGGCGTTTGATCTTCTTTTGCATGGGCCGAGCCTCTCTGAGGTCAAGAATTGACTTCGTGCGCCTGTACCCCCTTTCTCCTCAATGACGTAGAGCACGAAGCCTTTCCAATCCAATGTCATTCTCTGTACGCTTTGATGAATGTGTGAAGCAGCGTGTACAATCTTGCATAGCGTCTGCAATTACGTCTTCTAATCTGCGTGCGATATGTGTTTTGCATGTGTCTTCTACACGACCTTGAAAGACTGACCAGTCGATTTGGCGAGACACAACCGGTAATGCGGCGTCTAGTCCATCGATTCTCACAAAGGTCGGAATGTGATCACTTCCATGGGTTTCATATCAGTGAACCACTGCACGCTCAAAGTCAGGCAACGTGACACGATAGTCAAGCCAGGGCAGCTGCTGTACGTAGTACTCGCAGAAATGTCGGGCTTCCGTCATTTATCAGACACAGATTGTGGCCTGATGCAAAGGATATTATAGTCGGGTACAACTTTAGAAAAAACGGGGCGTTTACTCCTCCGAGGCAGAGGCACATGAACATCAACCAATGGGCGTGCACTCTGGACTGACCTCATGCGCCGTACGGCCGGTGACCCCGGCGTCGGAGAAGATGGCCGCCCGGGCTTCGAACTGGACCAAGTCGCGTCAGCTGTGCGCGTCAACGCCTCGTCACAGTGAATTCCCAAACTGTTTGTGATTGTCTATCATCCGGAAATATTACTGCGAGCTTACAATGCGGCATTTGTGTCGCGTGCGTTTATTCCAAGCCGTGATCCGGCGAAGAAACATTGCAGCAAGCATCGCTGACGCTGCACTACGCTTTGCCTGAAAACAGCATCCCACGGCGACCGCTGCAAACACAGATCCTGCCTGTTTGTTCGATGTCTGTTTTATTTCGCTCCCGTGTGAAGTTACGACGAGGATAGTTTGCCAAAGTCTGGTGCCTACTGTCAGCCGCGGGTGTGTTCGTGTACTGTGTCGCAGCGTTTCTCGTCGGACGGGGTGAAGTGATGGAGCAAAACCATTCTCAGGAGAAATGAGAAAAGCGTGCGCGCGTGAAACAAACTTACGAGCGTCTCAACAGAAAATATTTGCAAAAGAAGTCTCCAACGCCAAGATCTGTCGCCGTCAATTTAGCGTGAACGATCGTTTTCAGCACTGAGATGGCCGAGCGTCTAACGACGGTGCTCGTGCGTCTAACGGCGGTGCTCGAGCGTTGTGTGGCACCGTCGATTGATTGCTTTCCACCAGTGCTCACCGCGCGCACAAGCTGTAGAATGCGTGCTGTGGCACAGTCACGCATAAGTTGTGTTGCCAGCGCTCGATATGGTTTCTCACAACCGCTTCGCGCTGCTTTTCGATTCTTGTGATATGTTGCAATTAAAAAGACAGGGTTAAGAGAACGGTTATAAAAAAACATACGAGAAGGTAGGCACAGCAGCTTGTGAACCCGCTCCTATAATACCTCTACCCAGGTCTGTTTGTAAATGTGTGTATGTTTTCTTGCGTTTGTCAATTTTTTTTTATTTCCTACATTTCTTTATATTTGAGTTTTTCTTGGTTTTCGCGTTTGTGTGCCTGATTCCATGCATGTTTGCGCATACTCTTATTTCTGTCCTTTTATCTTATATTGACATTTGTTTTTGCTAGTTTTCTTTCAGCAAAGTCTTTAAATATTTTCATTAACGAATCTCATTGAAAGCACTAACTCCTGTACACTGCAGGGCTGGCCTCTTCCATCTCATTAAAACCTTTCTCAGTGGTCTACCTTGTCTTATCAATCTGCCTACTCGCTGCGTTTTCTGTCCTTGCTTCTGTGTTGTTGCTTCAATGCGATTAACCAACTTGCTCAAAACAAATTTTGATCGCCTATGAAAACAGAAAGGTTTAGAGATACATTTTCTTAAAAGCGTCATGTGGGTTTCACAGCAACTTTGCCTCTTACCTCTGTTCATGTTTATGCAACAGTACATGTGGCAGCTCGCCAGGAGTGCACATGAAAGGCTGCATATTGCGAAGCAACATCTTTCTATGCTGTTGCATTTTTCATGCATTCAGTCTTAGTAAAGAGATGGTTTCGCTGCCCATCACATATGATGGTAAAAGTTTTCAACACGAATAACATTGTGCAGTGGGGAGTCATTTCCTGTCTGACGCTTTCATCGTTGCAAAGACATTTTTCAGTGAATGGAGCCAGCGAAGCAGTGCACTGAGAGCTTTTGCAACTTTCACCATTTATTACTTCACAAATGTCATTGTCTGAACCTGGCTGTCCATCACTATGCCGATGGCTTATGAATTAAATAATTGCCTCAATAAAACACATTCAACTTCACTCAGCATTTTTTACTACAAACAATGCTAGCACAGCTATTCAGGGTGAATAATTGTGCTTACATTGGTGTTACTTGCCCGGTCAGATAAACAAATACAACAATGGCTGTGGCATGACTGTGATTTGATGTGCAGACTGCGGACGGTGCCTTTCAAGCGTGCCCACGACTACTGCTATTAATAGCTACCCAAATTATTTTTCTGGGCCTAACTAAGCTAATGATGTTTGATAATTGTTCTTATTTGCAAAATTTGCCTGGGCCAGGTAACCAAAATAAGCAATGCCACCACATGAATGTGTTTTTGCTTGCAAGCTGCCAACAGTGGCTGTCATTTTCGCGTTGATTGCTGCTGTTTCACCAACAGTGGCGACAGCTTGACGGCGCTTTGACGTGCAGGCTGCTATTGGTGCCTTTCAAGCGTGCGCTCGACTACTGCTATTAATAGCTACCCATATTAGTTTTCTGGGCCTAACTAAGCTAATGATGTTTGATAATTGTTCTTATTCGCAAAACTTGCCTGGGCCAGGTAACCAAGATAAGCAATGCCACCACATGAATGTGTTTTTGCATGCAAGCTGCCAACAGTGGCTGTCATTTTCGCGTTGATTGCTGCTGTTTCACCAACAGTGGCGACAGCTTGACTGCGCTTTGACGTGCAGGCTGCTAATGGTGCCTTTCAAGCGTGCCCTCGACTACTGCTATTAATAGCTACCCAAATTGGTTTTCTGGGCCTAACTAAGCTAATGATGTTTGATAATTGTTATTCGCAAAACTTGCCTGGGCCAGGTAACGAAAATGAATTGCGACCACATGAATGTGCTTTTGCATGCAAACGGCTAAAAGTGGTGGTCAATTTCGCATTGACTACTGCTGCTTCACCTACAATGGCTACCGCATGGCTGCGCTGTGAAGTGCAGATACTAAAGGTGCATTTCAAGCGTGCCCCGACGACTTTTATTTCATCACAGGGCCCGTCATGCTCATAGATGGCTGCCCAATAGAGTATTTTGGGCCTTCTGACATTGACATTATTCATCTCAACGGGCGGGAAAAAACATTAGGGGCAGCACAACTGCACGCAAAGCACAATATGCTTTGGCGTGCAGGCTGCTAAGAGTGGCTGTCACTTTCACGTTGACTACTGCTTTTTCGTGTGAAGGTGGACAGTGGCTGCCCGAATGAGCATTTTGGGCCCCACATAGTTATTCAGAGTTATTAACTGTATTTGCATTCAGATTTTCCAGCATTTCACCATGTTTCCATGCCAAATCTTATATTGAGCATGATCTGTGCAGGACGATACTTTTTGAGAATTGGACTTCGATTAAAAGAAATATGTCACCAAATGAACTGCTTATTTATTTGAGAGATCACGGGAGAATGCTTGGCTGCTGCGAACCCACCGGCAAAATTTTGGTAGCCCTAATAAGGGCTGTTCTTTTGTTAATAAGAAGCTGTTATGCTTCATCGAGTGGCTCAATGCCGGACAGCTCGCAGTCGGAGTCGCTTTCTTCAATGTCATCTTCACCCACTTGGATGATGACGGGTTGGATACGGTCACTTCCAGACGTATCAAGCCTGAACTTTACCTCCAGGTCCATCACGTGGTGAATGTTCTTCCTCCAGTCTTCTGCCGTCCCGTGCTTGATTTTTTCTCTCAAGACGTCTTCGACTGTGGACAGCTTGAAGTCTCCGTTGCCCACAGCGATGCTATTTTTCACCTTTGCCCACACAAGCTCGATAGGATCAAATCGCAGTGGTACGGTGGCAGCCTGAGTACAATGATTTCCAGCCCTTTCCACTGCATTGTCTACGATATGTAGCTCAGAAAGCGCGGCCAACCCAAGCAGCTGCTTTCTAATTATCCTTTCGCTGTAGGTGATGGTGTTGCTTTTGAGCCACTCCTGTATTTTTTCCTTCTTCCAAGCTGTCATTGGCAATTTCTCTTCTCTCCGGGAATGGTAAGGTGCATTGTCCAAAACAATGACGCTACCAGCAGGCAACTTCTGCAGAACGTCATTAAACCATCCCTCGAAGCGATTGCCGTCCATTTCATTGTGGTAGTTGCCTGTTTTTTGGTCACGGAATCTATCTAAGCAGCCGTCGATCAAGCCATCCTCGCTGCAGATGTGCGTCACAATCAGGCGCTGGCCTTTTCCAGAAGGTTGTTTCAGACCCGTCGACAGGCCATTTGCTCGAGCGTACAGGTGTCCGCGCATCTGCACCACGATGTCTCTCCACATGGTCGACCCTGGGTCCCGCCGTCACCCATGTCTCGTCCAGGACAAAGATATTTCGGCCTTCTGCCTGTAGCGCTCCACGTCAAGAAGGTAGCGATTCCACCATGTCATCCCGGTCGATAAGCAGCGAATTGTGGTTCCTCTTCTTATGATTGAATCAGATGTCGACAAGCAGGCGACGCACAGTTCACCGCTTCAGTGATGGGAGATCCATTTTTGCATGTGTCGAGGTATGTGTGGCCGGCAGGAGGTCTGGACCCCACTTCACGCAGAGTCAGAGACGAGGAGAGCTTTCTTGGCGAAGAATTCTTTATACAATGTTTACATGTTGTGGTAGTTATCAGGAGAGAGACCAACAGAGCAGCTGCAAGCTGCTTAAATAACACTCCTCAGTCCCCAGATTCCCCAGACAGACCCTAAGGACGAAACAAAGTCGAGAGAGAGGGTCCGAACTGCCTCCGTAGTCCTAACGCCGCTCTCGGTGGCCGGTGCTTCCTCGAACCGCGCAGCGGCGTCGGGCCCATCTGGCGGTCGGTCAGAATGGTGCGCCGGGGAAGTTTTATAGCCCGCATAGGACAAAGGGAACCAACTGCAAGGCACGGGGTCGAAACACAGCCCTCCTTTGGAAACCGTCCCAAACACAGCGGGAGTCGTTCGTGGTGCGGGCGCCGCGGGACAAAGGAAGGGGGGAGTTGCATTGCTGCCGGCACGGGGAGGGGCCGAATAGCACTCCGTGATCCGGTGGCCGCTTCAGTCGTGGACGTCGCGCAGCCACGAGGAAACCCGAGCCGTGCACGTAGTCGTGTGCCCGAAGCAGGCACCATGCGGGGATGAATGCTGCCTCCACGGTAGACACACCATAGCACTGGCCTTCCGTCAGGCAAATCCCAGGGCACGAACATAACACCGTATACGCTTCGAGAACTCGTTAGTCATCTTCACGACCGTTGGTATCTCGTTGCGGCGAAAGAAATCGTGCACACGACCTCGGCGCTCACAACATGTAATACTTCGTGCTGCGTCTTGCTTTCTCCGCATTTCGTGGGCGCTTTCGCGACGGCGTCGACAGTTTGCCACCCGAAATATGCGAAGCTTTGACCTCCCTCCTCACCTTGAACACTGTGCTTTCGCTGACACCGAGCATCTTGAGTTTATATTGGTTATGATAAATGCATTGTTTTATATATGCTCTTGTTCAATATCAACTGATTCATTTGAAGCTCGGAAAAGGAGTAATATATTTGCCGTGTACATGTAAAGAAGCGCAAAAGCCATGCAGAGCTGCCCTTTCTACTTTCGTCACTTGCAATGAAGCTAAAGAGCAGACGACGGGCAGCATTGTGGAAGGCACGGGGTTATTTTTCTGTCGCAATCCGGCATGTGCTGTAGCACATGAGAGCTCTACTAAACCAGTCATCAAAATACAAGAGTCCTTATTTATACCGAGAATTGCCCGTTTCAGAAGCACAATTTGTTGAGAGGGATTATTTTAGTCGCGGAGGCAATCGGACGTCGCGCTTCGGTCATCTGGGCGGGGCCTCGGCGGGCCTCCCCTTTTTCTAAAGTTGTATCCGACAATAGTGACCTGCCCCTCGAATTTATCCTGGAGCTTCCCCATATGTTGTAGTGAGCGTTGAAGTCCCCCGTTATTATACAAGGACCGGGAGTAGCAGCCATAATATCTTCCAGTCGTTTGTTATCAAACTTACTTGTTGGGGAAAGGTAGACGCCAATAAGAGTAAAACACAGCTTCTTCTTTTTCACAGTAAGACAGACGTATTGGTTACCGTCGTGTGGCGCTACGTGTTGAGAAAAATATGTAAGGTCCTTACGTATTTACGTATGTAAACCAGAACCTTATTACCATGGACGCACGTGCTTGAAACAAAAGGTTGACATTGGCACGTGTACTTGTCTTCATCGGACGACACGTTTCACCGCCTAACAAATGTTATCGCAAAGCGCAGGACGCGCTTGCATGTGTGCGAAGTTTCTGGAATGTGATCTTCCCTTCACATTTTGGCCCTGTATTCACGATAACGAAATTATGTTGCTCACAAAGGTCTAGCATTGACTTTCCGTTTTTGTCGGTGTAGCCATCTAAATCCTGTATGTTGGCATTCATGTCACCTAATAGGATAATTTCAGCACCATTCCCGAAACCCTTAATATGAGCGCTTATGCATTCCACTGACACTTTATTCTTCTCTGTGCAATTATTTCCGGTCCACAAATACGTAACGCCCAGCCAAGTTTTTTTCCAACTCATTGTACCGGATAACCAAAGAAGCTCTTGAAACTTTGAATTTACTCTTTTCTATTTGGCTCCCTGATCGATCAGCATTCCGACTCCCCCTCCCTTTCTTTCCGACTTAGTTCTGTTGCACCCTTCCCAAATAAGATTCTCAATCACTGGCGGCTTTTCCGAGTCTCTAAGCTGTGTTTCTGTAACCGCATGCACACCTATCTGTTCTCTATTTAACTGCTCCTCAATCTCTGCCCACTTTTCGTTTCTTCTGCCGCCCTGCATGTTTATGTAGCCTATTGCATGGCGAGCTCTCTTTCATTCATTCATTCTTTCTTTCTTTCCTTCATGGTTATATTGCGCTCAGTTTTACAAACACGATACTAAGGAAGGACAGGACGTGGACGGATTGCGCTTCGTCCGTCCACGTCCTGTCCTTCCTTAGTATCGTGTTTGTAAAACTGAGCGCAATATAACCATGAACGTTCACCAACTAGCCCCCTTCATTGCTTTCTTTCCTTCTTTCTTTCTTTCTTTCTTTCTTAAACTTATGATTTCATCACCGCCACGGAGCCGTGAAAAGCCCATCCATTCGCCACAGAGTCTCCCAACCATATTCAACCTGTAGAGAGGAAGGAGCGACCACTGTCGGTAAGAAGTTGACGAGAAGCACCGGGGTGAACAATGATGTTCGGCAACAGGAAGTAGGCTACGTCTGTTGGAAGAGCTCTGGGGAACCAGAACCAAGTTCTGTGTTAAGTTGCGACGGCAATCCATTTGTAGCATCAGTCAGATGTGGGAAAAGCTGCCAAGAGGTCTGCCAACCAGCAGTGAGAACAGATGACTTCTTCTGTATAGTTGACATAACTCACAAGAAGCGACGAAGTGGCGGGCATATCGGTGCAGACCAGGCCGAAAGAATCGTTGCTGGACACGGTCATGCATACCGATTCCCCGAGGTGACGAGAAGTTGGTAGACCGTACAGCTTGGACAAAACAGTGGTGCGAAGATGCTTGGGAATGACCAGAACCATCTCAGATACACTAGGGTACATACTGCGCCGATATAAAGTACCGTCCTGGGTTAGGAACATACCATCAGAAGTATCACCTGACCTAGATATGAGCTTGTCCGTGATACCACATGTGCTGGATCTCGGCGCTGTTCGGTAGCGAGATCAGCGAAACACATAGCGAAAATACAGAAGCAGAAGCATAGGTCGAAGGAACATCGTCTGGGTGATAGTACAAGCAGTTGGCATCTTGGTGTAAACTCGTACAAGCAACTCTGTACGAGTATTCCTGTAGGCGTAGCGCCCAGTGACCTAGGCGATCTGTAGGGTCTTTGAAGGACGATAGCCAGCAGAGCGCATGGTGCTCTGCGGTGAATGTAAAAGACCGACCATATAGGTAAAGGCGAGATTTCGCCACTGCCTAGAGAAGTCCAATGCATTCACGTTCAGTAATGAAATAATTCCGCTCATCTGGAGAAACCAGACGGCTTGCGTAGGCAATGACGCGGTAGTGGCGTCGTTGACATTGGCAAAAAAATGGCACCGATTCCATGGCCACTGGCATCAGTGCGGACTTCTGCTGGAGCAGTCCGGTCGAAGTGTGCAAGAAGGAATGAAGTTGTTAGGAGAGAGATAAACTTTGAGAAGGCAGTTGCTTGTTCACGTCGCCAAGAAAATGAAACGTCTGCCTTCAGAATTGCAGAGGCGGGTGACTTCCCCAAAATTGTGCATGAGGCTCCAGAAGGACGAGCACAGGCCCACGAAGCTCCGGACATATTTAGCAAATGTTGGCACGCGAAACTTCTCTACGGCACGACCTTTGCCCGGGTCTGGGCGCACAACAGATGATTCAACAAGATGACTGAGGATAGTAATTTGGTGGCATCCGAAGGGACATTTAGACGAGTCAAGTTGAAGCCCAGCATTGCGAAAAGCAGAAAGAACGAGCGAGAGGCTCTCCTGGTGCGTGCCAAAAGTAGTAGCAAGAAGGACGGCGTCACCTAAGTAACAAATACAGATGAACCACTTGAGGTCATGAAGGAGTGCATCCATCATCCGTTCAAGAGCAGAAGGAGAATTACATAAGCCGAAGGGCGTACATTTGATCTGGTATAAGCCATCGGGTGTTACAAAGGCGGTTTTTTCGCGGTCCATGTCGTCCACAGCAGTCTGCCAGTTAGCGGAACCATGGTCGATGGAACAAACGTCGGAACAACGATGGAACAAAGGCAGCAGTCGAGGACGTTATCAAGGCGTCATCATCATCATCAGCCTGGTTACGCCCACTGCAGGGCAAAGGCCTCTCCCATACTTCTCCAGCTACCCCAGTCACGTACTAATTGTGGCTATGTTGTCCCTGCGAACTTCTTATTCTCAACCGCCCACCTAAATTTCTGCCGCCCCCTACTATGCTTCCCTTCTGTTCTAATCAAGTCCATAACCCTTAATGACCATCGGTTATCTTCCCTCCTCATTACATGTCCGGCCCATGTCCATTTCTTTTTCTTGATTTCAACTAAGATGTCATTACCTCCCGTTTGTTTTGTCACTGAATTTGCTCTTTTCTTATCCCTTAACGTTACACCCATCATTCTTCTTTCCATAGCTCGTTGCGTCGTCCTCAAGTTAAGTAGAACCCTTTTCGTAAGCCTCCAGGTTTCTGCCCCGTAGGTGAGCACTGTGGGTGTGTGTGAGAGAGAGAGAGAGGTGTGTGTGTGTGTGTATCTGCATATATACCAAAGCTGAGCTGCGGAAATATTTTGTTGAAATGTGATTTTGTCTTCCCTTGTAGATGCCGAATGTTTGCTTTGTTATTACTATAATTACTTCTGAACCATTTCAGCGTTTCGACTTTAGATTTTATTGCTCAAATTTTGTGCAAAGATTATTAGACTTTGCATGCATAAATGGTGAATGTTTCTCTCTATTGAATGCGGCTATTATATGTGTGTCTGTTGAATATTTCCTATACCACTCATGTGCTACTGCTCGTAGGGGTTTTCTGGACACAGTCAAGCTGCACAGGCAGCTTTCTGCCAGAAAACCCTCCAGTTGATCCTAGAAAATAAGCTTATACTTATGCTTATAAAGATTAATGCAACAGGCGCAGATCTGCTTTGGACCACCGTCAGGATTGTCGTGTGTTTAGTGAGGTCATGAACGAATCCTTGCAATGTGGTGAACGTGGTTTATGTCATAGATTAAGGACATCAAAGAGGCGTGACATTATATGGACTCATTCTCTCGCATTTATACTAAATCATCACTCAATTTTTAATAGTAGATTTTAGCGACTATCTCATACATGCTACATTTTTTTCTGCTTTTTTCTATGAAGTCTGCTCATTCTTGAAAGCAATGCATTTTTCGAAAATATTGAACACTGCGATACTATGTTGCCATTATTCAGCTGTCGTTATTCATCAAGAGTGTGAAAAACCCATAAAACCATAAAACGTAATACTACTTCCTCCACTTCTTGTTACACTTTATGTTGTGACTGTCTAAAGTAGGATACGTAAGACAGTCATAGCTGTGTCTTACCAGTACTCACCTACGGGGCAGAAACTTGGAGGCTTACGAAAAGGGTTCTACTCAAATTGAGGACGACACAACGAGCTATGGAAAGAAGAATGATAGGTGTAACGTTAAGGGATAAGAAAAGAGCAGATTGGGTGAGGGAACAAACGCGAGTTAGTGACATCTTAGTTGAAATCAAGAAAAAGAAATGGGCATGGGCAGGACATGTAATGAGGAGGGAAGATAACCGATGGTCATTAAGGGTTACGGACTGGATCCCAAGGGAAGGGAAGCGTAGCAGGGGGCTGCAGAAAGTTGGGTGGGCGGATGAGATTAAGAAGTTTGCAGGGACGGCATGGCCACAATTAGTACATGACCGGGGTTGTTAGAGAAGTATGGGAGAGGCCTTTGCCCTGCAGTGGGCGTAACCAGGCTGATGATGATGATGATGATGATGACGTAAGACACCGTGTGCGCCCTTACGTGCCAAAACTGGTGCAGTGTCGGAAGTGTTTTAAAATAGGACACGTAAGCGCAGCTTGCAAGGGCAGCGTAACATGCCAACGGTGTGCAGGGGCCCATCAAAATGATAGCTGCGATGCTACTGCCCTAAAATGTCCTAATTGCGCCGGTCAACATGAAGCGACGTCAAAAGACTGCCAGGAAATCAAGGACGAAATGTCAGTGCTTCGAAAGATCGTGCGGGACAACTCCACCCACAGACGAGCTGCTACCTGGATACGCCGCCGCAGACCCCGATCGCGACACAGACAACAGGAAGACAAGAGTACTTCCCGTACAGATGGACCGTCGGCCGCAAGGCAAACTCCTCGCTTGCCAAGTTTGCTTCTGCGATCAAGATGCGGGCCCGACGTACCTTCTTCGGCAGCAGCACGTGGAACACATGCGCTGCATAAAACGACGCCTCCGCCGACCGACTCTGACATTGACTGGCCGTCACTCCCACCCAAACGAACAGGGCTAAATGCGGCGGGTGAAGTCTGCAAAGGTGGTTGAGAATGATAAGACAGAAAATGAAAACGTACGAAGTATGCTGAAACACCTGATAACTACGATGCGTTCACTTCTCTGCGGACTACAGACGCCGGTTGCTAAGACCGCGCTACATGTTCTAGATGCTTTGCAACCGCTCCTCGCGGCTCTACAATGATGCATCATGGCGCTCTCTTTTGAAAACCAATTACGAAGATCTGCAATAATGCAGTGGAATGCAAGAGGCCTACGAGGCCGCCTCACAGAGTTTCGGCAATGGATGTTCAAATACCAGTTTCCCGTGGCTGTAATATGTGAACCAAACAGGACGTCTTTACTACGCGTATCTGGATATGTGCCACTGTAGTCAAGGAATGATCACAATTTAAGCAATGTGCTCACTTTTGTTCGTCGCAATTTACCGTGCCTT
The DNA here is from genome assembly GCF_050947875.1 of Dermacentor variabilis. Classification (NCBI taxonomy): domain Eukaryota; kingdom Metazoa; phylum Arthropoda; class Arachnida; order Ixodida; family Ixodidae; genus Dermacentor; species Dermacentor variabilis. The sequence continues at coordinate 122,340,422 of NC_134573.1, forward strand.
TGTAAAGACACTCCTGCACACGCTTCTAACGAGTACGTTTGCATAACGCCGAAGTACAAACGGCGCACATTCTCAGTAATTGGCGGATATATACCCCCAACATCGAGCATAGACTGTTCATATTTGGTGTCCATATTGAAAACTTGTCCGGGTCCCCACATGCTCATCGGTGACTTTAATGCCCACCATCCCGTGTGGGGCTCTGCTTCGACGAACGCCCGCGGTAGAGACTTGGCTGACTTCATGCTTAGTGAAGACTTGGTGGTGATCAATGATGGCTCGCCAACATACCTTCGAGGCTCTTACTACTGCAGCTGTCTTGACATTTCGTTTGTTTCAAAAAGCCTGCTGTCTGCTACACGATGGTGTACTGATCTCGACACCCATGGAAGTGACCATCTACCAACATATATTCAGTTGAAATGGTTACATCCCCCAGCTCCGCACACTGTGCGTTCTATCGATTGGCCAACATTTCGAGAATCTGTGACCACCGCATGTCAAGCCATCCAAGCACCATACAATATTGAGGATGTCATCGCGACAACTTTACGTAACACAATAAAACACCTCAGCGCACCTTCACCTAGATCACCTATTGATGACCAGTACGAGCGACTTCGAGTGACACGGCGTCGAGGAGAACGGAAATACAGAAGGACCAAATCACCTTTAGACGTCACTGCATCACGCCGGGCTCAGCGTCCTGTCCTGCGCCACCTTGACAAGCTTGACAAACAACGCTGGAGATCATTCTGTGGCTCTCTGGATCCGAGAAAACCTCTCTCTAGAATTTGGAAAATTGTACGAAGCCTTGGCTCGCTTCCACAACAGCTTCACCCGTTCAGCGCTGTAGCCATACGGCAAGACCGGTGTGAAGTTGAGGTCGCCAATGACTTCTGCAAATTACTTGTGAGCTCCTCAAACGTTATACCAACGCATTCACAACTGACTTTCCCACCATCTAGTGATCACCGTCTTTACTCTGCATGAGCTCGACGCTGCGATATCTACTTCCCGCCGGTCAACTTGTCCAGGACCAGACGGAATTACATACTCCGCGATTTGTCATATTGAAGTAGAAGCTCGAGAAATTCTCCAGACGCTCTACAACTCTACGTCGGACAAAGCAACTGCGCCTAATCACTCGAAGTGCAGTCGTCTTGTGGCTTTGCTAAAACCTGGGAAATGCCCACATGATCTTTCACATTATCGGCCAATAGCCTTGGCAAGCTGTGTCGGTAAAGTGATGGAGCGGATGGTACTGAGCAGACTGGAATGGCTACTCGAGAAAAGAGGTGCACTTCCTGATTTCATCAATGGATTCAGAAGAGGCCGATCATCCATTGACGGTGTGATCGACCTAGTATCTTCTGTTCAACAGGAAAAGAGACGCCGTCGTCTGGTATGCGCAATATTTCTGGATATCAAAAGTACCTACGACAACGTCTTCCACCATTCGATTCTTCAGGCGCTTAAGGATATTGGTGTTGGTGGCCGGATGTACGCATGGCTGCAGAGTTACCTCAGTGGCCGCACCATTTTCACGTCCACTTCGGATGGCGAGACTGATAGACATGACGTTCGCAGGGTTGTTCCGCAGGGTGGTGTCCTTAGCCCAATATTGTTCAATATTATACTGGTGGGCCTTGTAGACGAGCTACCTGAAACAGCGCGTATCAGTACGTACGCGGATGATATCTGTATCTGGTCAGCTGGGGTCACACGTCCACAAGTGCCTGCAAGGCTCCAACGTGCGGCTACCATAACGGCGAAGAACTTGCGCCTTAGAGGCCTGAAACTCTCAGCAACTAAGTGTGCAGTCATGGCATTCACGCGCAAATCAATGTCACATTATCCAATCGTTGTCGACGGAACGGCGTTCCCTTTAGTCAGCCACCAGAGATTTGTTGGCGTGATAATAGACCGCAGTCTTTCTTGGAGCAAACATGTTACTGCGCTTAGGGCTAAACTGACCAACTTCATACACGTTCTTCATGTAATATCAGGACTGAGATGGGGCCCCTCTGAGCTAAGTTCGCTCCAAGTGTACCAGCCACTTTTTGTGGGCTACATACGCTAAGCATGCCTGTGTTATCTAACATGGGGTCATCTTGCATACGCACGCTGGAGAGCCTTCAGGCACAAGCACTACGGATATGTCTTGGCTTGCCACGCTGCACGTTAACTAAGGGCACAATAGTGGAAGCACAGGCTTGTCCAATCGACATATACAGGTCTTGTGAACCTGTGCGAACCTATCTTCGCCTGCCAACCAGACACTCACACCATCCACTGTCAACACTGCCAAGCACCAACCTTGACTGTGTTTTTTTCTAAAGCTATTGTATCTCACGCAAGCATTATACCTGCAAGATTCCAGGCCACCGACATCCCCGCGACACCTCCATGGACATTGCCAAGACCACTAGTGAGGCTTCAGATGCCTGGAATTATGAAGAAATCTCACGTTTCCTCCATTGGTTTGAAGCAGCTCACCTTGTCCCATATATTTACATTATATAGTGGGACTGTACAAGTATATAACGATGGTTCGGTCACGCCATCTGCCACAATGTCCGCATTTGTCATCCCATAACTTGGAATTACTCGACGATTTCGATTAGGCCCCACATCGACATCTACGGTTGCGGAACTTGCGGGAATACGGGAGGCTGTCCGTTTTGTGAGACCGCAGACACCACATAAATGGACGATATTGTGCGATACCAAATCAGCGCTGCAGGCGCTAAAATAGATTTTAAAAAAGGACCATACTATCTGCTCGTGCTGGAAATCGTCGAACTTCATTACAGTGCCGAGTTAAGCGGCCACGTGATCACCTTTCAATGGGTGCCTAGCCATTGTGGTGTTTTTGGCAATGCACTCGCTGACAGTGAGGCAAGATCGGCCTCCTCTTCCTCTGATGAAGTACGCATTGCCTACTCGCGACCTGACACCAACTCCATGATCAAGGCACTCATGCAAGACCTTACAAAGGCTTACAGAGCCCACTATGACAACATTCACAGACGTCTACATATGATCGACCCAGACGGTAAATTCTGTTTGCCCCTGAAGCTTACACGTTGCAATACATCATTGCTACACAGGATAGGGCTCGGCGTTGCTTTCACACGTCGCTACGCACTTCTCATCGGCCAATCCAACAGCTCTGATTGTGAACACTGCCAGATGCCCGAAACACTGCAACACGTACTGTGCGACTACCCAGCATATATGCTGGAGCGAGGGACGTTAGACAGTTTCCTAGCCAGTGTTGGCAGACAACTACTGTCGGAGGAAGCTATCCTCGGCCCAAGGCCTGACACTGCAATTGCAATGCCTGGAACAAAAGTATTGTTGAAGTTTCTGCAGGACACCAAGCTCGACGAGCGGCTCTAGCGAGACAACTGTCTCACGTACATAAGCACTCACCACTTCTCTTATCATCGTCATCCATGCCAATACTTTCACTCCCATTCCCTCTTCCCCAGTGCAGAGTAGCAGACGAGAGCGCACCGGCTCAGGTCGACCTCTCTGTCTTTCCTATCAATAAATTCTATTCATATATATATTATGTTGTGACGGAGTAAACAAGGCAATCCAACGAATAATATTGGGGAATGTGAAAACACTAATTTTGTTTTGCTTTGGACGCAACTTAAAAAACTCCAAACAGTCAAAATTTTATGGGGTAATGTACTGTGTTGCCTTTCAAAACGACTCCACAACTTTGGAATGTTGAAGTAACACTTCGCAGCACTACTTTCTAGACTCGGGCATCTTTTTTATTTCCGCACTGTATTGCAAAACAAGTGGGTTATGTCATCGAAATACTAGAATCCTGACATCATCCACGGTGACTGCTGGTTCACTTCTTTTTTGTTCCGATTCCACTATTTCCTCCGACCATGCCTCCAAGAGCAGCAGCTTCGTTGGGTGCCATGATGATCACAGCTGAAAGTACAGATTATATAACTTAATAGACGACTTCTTTGATTGAGAACACATATGTCAGTCTCACAAGAGTTTTCCAGGTTGGGTCACTGCACCTATATAATTCTGATGTGTGTTCGGATACTTAGCCATGCGAAAATTATTAAGATCAAAGGAAAACCTGGTGTAGTACAAGTGTGTTTGGAACCGTACATAAGAGCGCTGCTTTCTGTGACTGCAATCTGAAATTGTCCAACCAAAATGGAGCCGTTTATTTCACCCTAAACACGTCAAGCAGACTGCCTCGCTTAACAATTTTTTTTTCTGCTTTCTCTATCAGCGTTCCATATTATTTTACATATAATATCACTCGCTTAAATGGGTCATGGTCTGACAAATAAAAGGCAAGCTGAAAGCGAAAGTTCGCCGTAGCAAGGATTGCAAGATTTCAGAATGGTATTTTAAAGGGCATGGAAGCGGAATAAAAGGGAGCGGGGGGCGGCACACGGACGCTGGGCGCACCCTTGTTACAACTGAGAACTAAACCTTCTGGTATTTTCAGTATGGACGCACCCGCACCCTAACATTACTATTTGCACGTGAGGAAAGGTCACGAACCCCAGTTACTGCTTTTGTTGTTAGTTACAGTAGCAAAATGCAATGATCTGAAAGCCAGGAGACGGCTCAGCCTTCATAAAGAAATAAAAGCATTTGTTCATTAACACCTGATAAATGGTTAATTAAATTATGGAGATTTACGTGCGAAAACCACTTTCTGCTTTTGAGGCACGCCGTAGGGGAGGACTCCGGAAATTTCGACCACCTGGGGTTCTTTAACGTGCAGACAAATATAAGTTAATGGGTGTTTTCGCATTTCGCCCCCATCGAAATCCGGCCGCCGTGGCCGGGATTCGATCCCGCAACCTCGGGCTGAGCAGCCCAACACCATAATAAATGAGTGCGATATGGTAGACGCTCCTATTCAGTGGCTTTTCAAATATAAATATTTTCTTTCGTTTGTTTCTCTATTCCTATGCGAAATATGCTGTAACGAGATAATATTAAAGAAGACAAGAAACAGCCAGCTTTCAGTAAACCTTGTGTTGTTTAGTTCTGTGAGCATCTTCTTTTTGATACTTCATGCTAGTTATGCTCTAAGTTCGATTCGTTCAAGCCTGATTGGGCTGGCGTACACACGTAAACATAAAAAGTCATAAGCGCTCTTGGCAAAAACAATATTTCTCTGAAAATCATAGTCAAAGTGCTCTCATAACAACTATCCCACAAGTTGACAAGCTATGGTTACCTATGGCCACCGCAACTGCCGCAAGGAGGTCCATTCCCAAGACTCGGTTCATGTTGTCAGGTGCTGGAAAAAAAGATTGGTCAGAAATCTCTGAAGCATCCAGATAACAACGCCTTACAGCGATATGTTTTACGAGATATTAGCCCTTTACTATATCTGAACTTTAGTTTTTTTTATGATATACGCGAGAGGTAAAAACACAAAGATGAGTTAACGTGCTAAGTGCCGAGTCCTTTTTCTAGGCGAACTTTCTGATAGCTCTACCAGTTTGCACAATCGTGGTCGCTTCACTTTTCCGGGAGTGCATTTCCTATAATCCATATTTATTACAAGACTTACGTGATCGCTCCGTAGAGAATTGGCATAACAATACATTATACTACGGTCAGACTGATCGGTACGCCTAAGTGGATTATTATTTAGGTTGTAGTAGTTTTTACAGCTCTGAAAGCGGCAAGTGAAGCGACAATAAGAACACTTTCCTGTTGAATGTTATGTTGCAGCTATTGGTCGTAGCATAGTTATTCTGCTACAGACGTTCACATAGCCAACTACATGCCAATAACCAAAAGCATCCTTCCGAATACATGTAAAACGCGGCAAAGATGAGTAGTGGCTACGATGATTCGTGACCTACTTTGAATACTTCTACCAATGGCAATCTTACATTGGCTTTCTTTAGTAGTGCAGACGTGGAAGGGCCACTTATCCTCTCAACTTATTCTTCATGCACGGTGGGTCCCCTTTCATGCACTGCAGCTAACACTTGCTAGCTTGCAACGAACGTTTCATTTTCTTAACATTTTCTTAAGAAATTCTCTTTTTGGACATCACCATCGATGGATAACAAAGTTTGGCACACACGCACTTGAAAACACGTGCATGTTAATTCTGCTGCGATTTGCAGCAACGCAGGTGTCGACTTGTAAGTGAGAACCCAGAAGCACGCTGAATTTCCGCAGGCACAATGAAGTAAATCAATGAGAATGGTATGCGTGGATAATTGGGAGGGTACCTATCGGGCTATAAAACAATAACTTAAGCATAATCCCGAAACCGAAAGTACAACATTATTTTTGTTGGAACCTGAAGTGAACCAGAAGGTGATCATTCGTTACACTCCGCAGCGAAACTGAAAAATAAGAAATTAAGGGCTTTCGGTTCAGTTTGGCCGCCTTCTGCCGAGCTTTTCTTCTGTATATTGCCAGCACTTCGAGCTCACCGATGCTACCTGATTCATAAGGAAGTACTATTTTACCGTCATTTTGAATGCAGCAGTCGGTATGCAGACAAGATATGCGACCACACTTGGATGGGATTCGACGCCCGATGCTCGCCAAAATGTGATGCGTACAGGGTACTTCGGGCAGCGGAGCATGCATACGAGCGGCATCACCCAGTGTAGCTTTGAACTGCAGGCATTGACCATATCGTGATGTAAATTAGCAATAAAAATTATTACTCGTACTTTTTTCGCAAACGTTGCGCGCCCTGATTAACATAAACTGCGAGTAGTGAAGTACTTTCCCATGCCAAGGTGCCCCAAGGACGTTCACAGCTTCTTGGTCCTCTGCTCCTAGTTCCGTCGGCTTGTTTGAGAATGTTCGGATGTTGCGCGCCCTCTTACTCAGCTAGTCAAGAAAGACGCTGCCTTCATCTGGGCCCAATATTGTCATCTACGACTGTTATCAAGGTACTCTCAGAATATCAACACGGACCTCAATTAACAGTGCGGAACGGGGTGCTTTAAAATTAACGTGTATATAATCGCATCCTGCTTACAACTTGTTCTCGTGATTACTCGCCAGTGCTTTATGTTACCTCTCTTTTCTTTCCGCCTAAGTGGAGTCTCAGATCAGAATATGCCTCTGCGTTTTCTGAATCCCTCTATCTCTCACTCCCTCGTTCACTTCACATAGACTTCAGCATTGGTGCTGGATCTGCCTAATTTCTTTGTAACTAGGTTCAGCCTGAAAAAAAAACCTCCAGTTATTACCGCAGCTTGCAACTTACGTCTTGTTTTTGTACCAAAGAAGTTAGCGCTGATTTCCTGGAACAAGTCTTTGCTAAGGGAAATAAAATTGAACCAGTTTCCCCAATCATTTCCCAGGTCGGAAGTTGAACATGAACTTACCCATTTTGATGAACCGAAACGAAAACCAGAACAAAAAAAGTTTATTTTGACGGTCTAGTAGATATAGAGCTTGGGGCGAATAGCCTTGCACTTAGGGTAGGCTAACGTCGGAATCATCTATAACCCACAGACTTCCTAGGAACAGCGCCTCAGGAAGTCCACCATGAGGATTTCCAAACAAAGGTTCTTTTAAAATGATTTTGAGTATAGAGTCCGGGAATTTATGACGATAAAGATACATGGCAGTTAGCAGGCCGAGCAGTTCACCAAGAATGTATGCCGTGCATATTCTCTTTAAGGCGTCTTTTCTAAAGACCACTGAATGGACGCATTATTCAAAACAAACAGTAGCAATTGGCCGGGGTGATATTTCGGTGGTTTGTACCGAAACTTGTTTGTACCATGGCACGCCTATCCGCTACACAATACGCCAGAACCACCCGTACGGCGTGAGTAGTAGTTGCATGAAATGGCGGTTGGCGCGCAAAACTGAAGCGCAATATAATACTATGATTGGTTTGGAGTCTTCGGCTCACAGGGTCCAACTGCTTACAAATATCTGACTCAGTTCTTATTCTTATTTGGCCCCCATTCTCCAAAGGAGTTTGATCATGCTTCAGATTTCAGTAGATTATCAAGGATCGTACAGAATCGCCAAGCTCCTCCCTTCATTATTATTATTATTATTATTATTATTATTATTATTATTATTATTATTATTATTATTATTATTATTATTATTATTATTATTATTATTATTATTATTATTATTATTATTATTATTTGGTTTGAACAAATATACACAGTTAACAGGAAAGGGAAACCGAGGAACAGGCTGGCAACTGCCACCGGAACGGGCAGAACGCCTGCCTACTCTTCAGAAGGGAGGTGACAGCAACACAGTAATGGAAGATAGGAAGGAGGGGAGGAAATAGGAAAGGAAGGTCAACAGAACAAATCTAAAGACTGAAGTAGAACACATTACAGATCACACACAGTAGGGCCGGTCCCTGTAGGTTATGCTACTGCAGAATGTTGAATATAATAGTTTGGACGCTACAAACGTGAACCTAAGTTAGTTAACTCTAGAAAGGTAAGTAGGGCGCGGTGAGTCTGATCACGTTTACACGCACAACCACTGGGGTATAAACATTCGTCGAGTGTTGAACACCGCAGGGCAAGAAGATGATAGTTTCTCACTAGCGACATGCGCAGCGCACGGAAAGCGGGACACTCAAATATAAGGTGCTGAAGTGTCTCGCAGCAGCCACAAGACTTACACATTGGACTGACTTGCTCTTCCCTTCATATATTATAGAAAACGAAATACCCGCAACAAGCTCATTATTCCTCTTTATATAAGTCAGTATGACTCGAAAGACCTGAGTAAACTGAAACTTGACCACAAATTGCCTTTGCGTACGGCATGTTACAAATGTTATCATGAAGTAAAATAGAAGTGTTTCTGCCTCTTTCGTTTTCATAAAAGAATAGTCTTTGATCTAAGACAATACAATGCTGGGCATTTGACTCTGTTGCAAAAGGCGAGTTTATACTGTAATAACAGAGAGGCAATGTCCAATCCGTAGTCTTCACACACAATGTCATTAAACAAGCGATCTTGTTCTCCTAGATATTACAGAATACGGAAAACGGCGTTAACATGTTCAGAAACCTAACATACGTGCAGCGACAGGAAATTCGCGTGATTATGCAGTTAATGTAGTTTTTTACTCACCTTTTCTTGAGCTGCAAGCCTTGAGTTGTGTTGGCAAATGAAGCAGGTATAATAGAAGGCTCGGTCCTGTGGGCCTTAAATACAACGGAGAATTGTTCAGGTTTGCGATTTAGGTCATTGGTAGAATGTAAAGATTAATGTAATTGAGAAACGAATTCTACGACGGCGACAGTTTTCATTCTGAGCTCCATCAAATTTGTGAGCCGATCATACATATCTTTATACAAAACAAAGAAACATAACTCCCCGTGACATGTAATAATGTTCCTGCAGTAATACGAAATTGCAGAAATAATAGGAAACTCTCATTTTATGGTAGAATTTATACATTGTTAGGCAAAAACTGAAATGCGAAACGCACCAGCCTTTAATCACGGAATTTGACAGTCCATTTTGGCTTTACAATTATGCGCCCGTCTGACGGAAGGCACTTTGTTTTGTCCTGTGCGGCTTTTGTGATATTAAGCCGAAATTGTCTGTCATATTCGTAACGAGCAAGTTAGTTCTTCTAGGGAACAGTGCAAACTCTGCGCACCAGCGTCAGAACGTCAAGCTGCTGACTGAACCTTTCAAACTTAGAACGTCGCAAATGATTAACTCTGCTCCAATACTTTTAAGTAAAACCAAAAATCTAGGACATCACATCCGACCGAGGAGGAGAGAGAGGGGGGTATGCCCTGCTATATGATGTGTTCATTTCTACGCGGACAGTTTGGCAGCGCTGCAATCACGGCGCGCAAGCGGGCTTGTCACGGGGTATTTTTTGGTATTTTGCGGGCATCCGCAGTAAGCTGAAAAACACTGATATTTATAGATAGAAAATTAGAAACTGTCTGATTGGACGTTTTGCTAAGTTCTCTACAAATTTATAATTGGAATTTTTTTCCTTACTTCGTTGTTTCAGAAGCTGTTTATTTATTCTTGACTAATTATATAATTAAGCAAAACAAATAAAATAGTGTGACACACTACATACAAAAGCCAGCAACATGCATTTGGTGGCGTCGTCTTAAAGTGCATCGGCATATTTTTAAGCTCTGGCTAAAGTTAGCTGAAACACCTTGCATATATGTGAGAACAGTCAAACGAAAATACTGTAGTAACAAGAAAATGAGAGTTCTTTACTAGAGAGCTGCGAGTATGTTCGAAAAATTAAGACATCACCAACAAAAAGCGTAACTTCCTGAAACGAACAAGACGCCAATTTCTTTTAATGTTCTTACAGAATATGGTTTGATCCCACTTTCCCCCTTCCATACAAGAACTCGCGTTAACAAACACCGCTGAAAAAAGGCTCTCATGATATATATATATATATATATATATATATATATATATATATATATATATATATATATATATATATATATATATATATATATATATATATATATATATATATATATATATATATATATATAGTTGCGCCAGCGAAAAGAGTACAGTGGCTCCATATTGGTACAGCACTGAATAATAAACACGACGTACGTGAAAAGACGTTTTTTCTCACTATCAAACATTTCGGCTGGTCGAGCAGCCTGCATCAGTGATCAAGGCCGGCCCACAAGCCCAAACGTTGTACAGTAAAAAAAGAACGCGTTTTCACGCACCTCATGCTTATCCCACGTAACATATATATTCTTATATATATATATATATATATATATATATATATATATATATATATATATATATATATATATATATATATACACGTTGTTACGGGGACGTTGCGAGTATAGAAAACTATATTTACCATATATATACACGCTTAGTCAGAGTAGTTAAGATGGCTGACCACCGACGACACGCAGCAGCCAGCGTCTCCGATCTTCTTCGTCCTCTCTCTTCTCTAATCCTTCCGTAATGGGGCCCCCGAGTGGCGGAGCGCCGTATCGGCGCATAGTAGGCGAAGAATTGGGAGCGAAGTATGGCTTCAGCTGCAAAAGGTGCACGACGTCAACAGGCGTCTCACTTGTGGATGCTTCAAAGTGTAGCAGCGAAATCGCGTAATTTACGTCGTTAACTTCACGTAGAACTTCATAAGGCCCTGTGCAGCGAGGGAGAAGCTTCTGGGAGAGGCCAACCCGACGACACGGTTACCAGAGGAGCACCCAAGTACCTGGCGCGAACTTAACACCGCGATGGCAGCGGTCGTAACGCTCGTTTTGCATATGCTGCGAGGCTAATAAACGAGATCGGGCGACTTGACGTGCCACGTGAACGCGATCGATGACTTCACGAGCGTACTCAGTTGCAACACGCTGCACAGAAGGGACGATGGTGTCAAACGGCAATGTGGGATCGCGACCACACAAGACATAAATCCGCGAATATCCCGCGGTGTCATGTCGGGACGAGTTATACGTGAACCTCACGTAAACAAGCGTGGCGTCCCAGTCGTGGTGATCGCTGGAGACGTACATCGACAGCATCTCTGTGATTGTTCCGTTGAGACGTTCCGTAAGACCGTGCGTTTGTGGCTGGTAGGAGGTGGACAGCTTGTGTTCAATGGCACAAGAGCGGAGGAGGTCGTCGACAACTCGAGATAAGAACGAGCGGCCGCGGTCTGTAAGTAACTGTCGAGGAGCACCGTGGTGGAGAATGACGTCGTGGAGGAGAAAATTGGTGACGTCGGTTGCACTACTAGTCGGCAGCGCCTTTGTTATCACGTAGCGTGTCGCGTAATAGGTAGCGACGGCGATCCACTTATTCCCTCTAGTCGTCGTCGGAAAAGGGCCAAGCAGGTCAAGGCCTACGCAAAAGAACGGTTCAGAGGGAACTTCAGCCGTCCGACAGGGGCCAGGGCAGGTTTGTTCCGACGCTGACACAATTCGCAAGTTGCGACACAACGACGCACAGAGCGGTAGAGACCCGGCCAGAAGAAGCGGCGTCCTACGCTGTCGTATGTACGCAAAGCTCCAAGGTGTCCCACCGTCGGCGCATCGTGAAGTTGTTCGAGAACGACGGATCGCAGATGACGAGAAAGGACAAGGAGCAACTCAGTGCGCCATAAGGGTTGATATTGCGGCGGTAGAGGATGGCGTCATGCTGCACGAGCATGCAGCACGAACATGTGGCACGTGCCGCCGGTGCGGCCAGATTGCACTCCGGCGATGATGGACTGTAAAGATGTGTCGCATTGTTGCTCAGCGCGCATGTAGGTCATGTCAGTCAAAGCCATCACAAAGGTCACCAGATCATGCGCAACAGGATCGGGAGGATCCACGGGGTGACGCGAGAGGCAGTCAGCGTCCTTGTGGACGCGTCCAGTCTTGTAATGGAGACTAAATTAAAATTTCTAGAGCCGCAAAGCCCAGCGTCCAAGCCGTCAAGTCGGGTACAGACGGGAAGACAGCCAGCAGAGTGCGTGATGGCCTGCGACGACCGAGATTGTGCGGCCGTACAAATATCGCTGGAACTTCGCAACAGCCCAAACTAAAGCCAAGCCCTACCGCTCGGTGATGGAGTAATTTCTCTCGGCACGTGACAGCAGGCGGCTGGCGTAAGCTATCACGCGCTCGGTACCATTCTGTTGTTGGGCGAGAACAGCGCCGATGCCGTGGCCGCTTCCGTCAGTGTGGACTTCGGTCAGTGCAGATGGATCAAAGTGGGCAAATATGGGAGGGGTGGTCAAAAACCCGGTGAGAGTGGCGAACGCGTGAGCCTTCTCCGGGCCCCATGAGGATGGCGTGTTCTCTTTCAGAAGATCTGTCAAAGGCCGAGCAACGTCGGCGAGGTTTTTGACGAAACGGCGAAAGTAAAAGCACAGGCCGACAAAGCAGCGCACGTCAGAAGCAGAACGTGGCACATGGAAACTGCGTACGGCGCGAAATTTTTCCGGATCTGGTTGGACACTGAATGCGTCGACGAGGTGTCCCAACCTGGTAATCTGACGGCGTCTGAATTGATACTTCGTGGAGTTCAGTTGAAGGCCGGCTTTTCGGAAGACAGCAATAATTGCAGCGACTCGGGTAAGGTGTCAGCCGAACATGGGAGAAAAAACAATAACGTCGTCTAGGTAACAAAGACAGGCGGTACATATGTAGCCTCGCAGAAGTTAGCCCATCATGTTCAAATGTCGCAGGAGCATTGCATAGGTCAAACGGCATGACCTTTAACTGATATAAGCCATGCGGCGTTATGAAGGCCTTCATCTCGCGGTCCATTTCATCAACTGAAATCTGCAAGTAGCTGGATCGAAGATCGATGGACGAGAAGCATTTATCTCCCTGCAAGCAATCTAAGGCGTCATCGATGCGTGGTATGGGTAGATGTCTTTTCGCGTATCTTGTTTAAGTGGCCATAATCGACGCAAAAACGCCAGGTACCATCTTTGTATATCACAACGACGACAGGCAAAGCCCAAGGGCTGGTTGATGACTCGATGACCCCTTTGCGGAGCATTTTCTCCACTTCTGATTGGATGACTCCAGGTTCAGCATGCGATACCTGATAGGGACGCCGACGAATACGAATAGGGAGTGGTTATACGGTGGTGAACGGCAGACGTTTGTCCTAACGCCTGTCACGTGATAGGCATGTCACGTGCGGTTGTCGGTTGCCGCCACCGATATATATATATATATATATATATATGTGTGTGTGTGTGTGTGTGTGTGTGTGTGTGTGTGTGTGTGTGTGTGTGTGTGTGTGTGTGTGTGTGTGTGTGTGTGTGTGTGTGTGTGTGTGTGTGTGTGTGTGTGTGTGTGTGTGTGTTTGTGTGTGTGTGTGTGTGTGTGTGTGTGTGTGTGTGTGTGTGTGTGTGTGTGTGTGTGTGTGTGTGTGTGTGTGTGTGTGTGTGTGTGTGTGTGTGTGTGTAATGCTAACATGGCACTAGTTCACGCTATGGTCACAACTGTAATTCTTGATGGAATATCTTTTAAGGTTTAGTTTCACGTTCTTGTAAAGCAGAGTTTACTTACTTTATACTGTCACTTGAAAGTGACGGTGATGTCAGCAGCAAAACTGGGATTGACGAAATAGCGTTTTCTTGGGTGAACCTGCGCCCTCAAAAACAGGCTGCACTCACAAGACAGGCAATAGCAGCGAACACAACCGGCGATCGAAAATCTGATCTGCCGGTCAAGCGCCTCCGCTTTTGTAGACGAATCAAAGAAGGTTCCAGAGTAATCGGTGGACCCCACGTGTCTTCCAGAAAGCTCTACACAATTTGCGTCGCACATGCAATCAGATTACACAGCGTTCGGGGACAACGGAAGCATCGATAACATTCGAGAAACTTCCGATACATGCGGGTGCACCCCGCGCTCAGCGATAACGCTTGTGAGACGGTGAAAAGCGGTCGCACGTCAAAGATGTTTGAACAAGTCCACGTGCCAGTATATTTTCCAGAAGACATCCACAAGATGCGGAGCTTTTCTTGTAACGGCGTCCTAAATACAATCCGAGGACTTTTCTTTATGGCGGTGATCACTGTCTCTACATTGGATTTTCCTGTGCGTGGCTTGTCAAGCTTTTTTTTTTCTTGGTCTGGGTCCTCAATCAAACAATTTCTATTAGGAAGAAAATCGAGCATTTTCATCCTTTAACTCCCTGCATTTGCACAGAGAGTAGTACTGCATACTCTCGAACACGTTAACTAGCTTCTTTGAGAATATGCACTTAAACTATTATGCATGACGCAAAGAACTCACAGTGATACCAAAAGTGTTTTACGTTTTTTTCGAGAAATATCAATACGGGGCATAGCCCTTTTATCGCAATCAGAGTTTGGTTTTTGACTGTAAACTTCGTAGTTCTCATTTTGGAAAAGTGCTTCATAAACTGTGCGAGCAATCATTACATGCTCATCCGGCTACTCCGGATTGGGTGCATGAGGCGCCTTATTGAGGGATTATTTCAATTTTGCGACGTATGCACAGAGAGAAAGAAAACATCCCTGTGCTGCACTTCTACTAACAACACATAGAGCCTACATCTATTCTCGGGTAGTTTTTAACTGTTCCCATATTTTTAGGAGAATGTCCTCACAACCAACATAACAGTCATCCCTTCCCTGGCGGTAGCTACGTCTATACTGTTTGTGAAGAAGTTACAAAAAAAATGGAAGCTGAAGGAAGACAAGTTCACACAATTTCCGATCTCTCATGAGCGGATCGCACATCCTAAATATAAGACAAAAATATAATTCAACGCGAATTTCTCGCCGCTAATGCGTCTACACCTGAATATATATATGGAGAACAACAGCGGCAAAAAACAACAACAAACATCTAAGCCTAGTGCACGTTAGAGTTGTGTGGAAGAGCAACGGCAATGAAAGATCGCGTCGTGCTTCTGAGATGATAACCGGCTCATTACCAGGTCCTTCCGTACCTACTTTATCAGTCACCTTGTGTTTGGTTGAAATAATTTCTAAGAATCTTAATCGGCAGTGATTTAGATTATCTCTTATAAATATCCATAGTTTCAAGTCTCTTCTTTACCGTGAGCGTGACTTTCAGCGTCCTCTTACTGCTGGAAGCCTCAAACAGGTGAGTATTCATGGCATCGCTGAAGAATTTATCATCGCAGTCAATAGCTATTGTTTTGTTAACTGGACTATAACCACTCGAAATTGGGGCATTTGTACTTTTCAGGCGTCTTCGATGTGGAAGATTACGTTTAACGCGAGTATTCCCAATGTATTGAGTAATTCGTGGCGAAATACTAGAGCGTGCATGTTAATAATGCTGGGCCTAATGCGTTTTGCTAACCGTCGATTCCTGTCTACTGATTGGCTTTAGTACCTGAAAACTCCTAATACAACGAAAAGGTGCACCAACATTATGAATAAACGGAATGAGGAGCTTGTAATATGCAATGAATGTTTATAGTGCGTATGCTAAAAAAAAATTCAGGAATTATTACTCTATTATAGTTTTATTCTCTCTATGGACGGTATGCAAAGCCCCTAAAAAGTTTGCCAAGTGTCCTTGGAGAACTAAACGTATCAACGTGAATAAATCTGCATGGGGTTTATAAAAGAATTCCATAGCCTTATAAGCAATTTTATTTGATATTTCGCACAGAACTGAACGCGACACAAAGCTTGCATCTAGCAGAAACGGCTGGAATCTTAGGGACAATGTTTAAAGAACGCCAAGGACCGCTAACTTCTGGCTTTGTGAATAACTATTGAAGCTCATTTTCTATCTACATTGCGCGTTATATGAAGTGCGTAGTTCGTTTCTTTCTTTAGTGTTCGCTTAAGTGAATGGGTCATCCATTTTATATTTGGCGCAAGTAATGGTAGTACCCTAGGTGACTCACAGAACAAGTATGAAGTGTGTGAATAGATAACCCCACTGGCAGGGCATTGCGCATGTAAGCGTTTCATAGCTCTATTAGTGTATGGTATGAACTGAGAAAGAAGTTTCCCTCCTTTCCTGCGATAATTGTAGCTTGTGACTTATTGAAATGGCATAAAATAAATGGACACAACATACAACACCACACCACAGAAAATTCCCAAGCCAAATTCTCAAATCTGTCAGCAATGTTGCTGAATGATTTGCATTGTCGAAGAATACCAAAATATGTTTTCTACTTGATGTTTGTCCGAAATCAAAGTATATCGTATCATTTATTTGGGGGCATGGAGTATTCTTAAGAGGGATTGAATTACAGGCTTTACATAACCGTACTACATCAGCTCAATGAAAGTGCCTTAACTAGTAATTAAGCTGTTTTGTAGCAACGTGGGGGAAGTAGAAATTTGAATCGGTAGTAAATGGAGCAGCTCTGAAAGCTGTAAATGAAATTACTGTGAGAGATGTTTCTTCATTTATCTTTATGGTTCAGCTATTGTTTGATCCATTGTTGTTCAGCTTGATGCATTCGCACAACCTACTACAATCAATACCCAAGCGCGTTCATCGAACTACACGTAACATGCGGCAAAGCTAAACAAGGAATATGATGATTCTACACCAGTTCGTATTAGGTTAATATAAACATCTATATTTCAACTTCCTTCAATAGTGCCGAGCTGAAAGGGCCACCTATGCTTCATTGTGAATCTTCAAAAACGTTGGATGCGTTAGCTCCACTACAGTGCTGACACAACTTCATCTGCAAGGTACCATTTCCTTTCTTTAATTATTTTCGTACTCAATTACTTCATCGCTATCCCCAGCCAGCCAGCAATGGCACGCATACACTTAAAAGACGGGTTCCTGTATATTTCACAGCATTTTTTATAAACAAAAGGAGTTGTCGTCATGCAACTGACGCCTCTAAGACGTCGCTGTGGCCCATGAAGTCAACGAATATGGTGTGCTTCGAATACTGGGATCATGCATGTAGATTTTTGACCTATAGGCATTTTACTTATTGTACACTCATGTCATGATTAGCTATACCTTACAAACTTTCCGAAAGCTGTTACATTGGAGGTCTATAAATAGGGATTAAATAACGGAAAACAAGACTTCTTAGAAAATTGTTAGTACAAAGTCCCTGTAATTTACGATGTCAAAAGCGCAGAAGAATCAGCAGCCAGAGCAGCCTGCACAAGATGCTTAGAGTCCATTGACTCTCCGGTGTGTGTGTGGGGGGGGGGGGGGGGGAGAAGAGGAGCGAGCGGTGTGATGGATTGCGGCACGTGCATACATGCTCTCCTCAAAACTTTAAAGCAGTTACCCAGCCAAAGGCAACAACGTTAAAATCGGTGTTGCCGTTGACGTTCACCAGAAAGCCTTGGTCTGGGTAAAAAAGAGAAGAGAGAGAGAGAGAGCAAATGATAAATGAAATGTAGGGAGGTTAACCAGGACTGAGCCTAGTTGGCTCAGTCCAACTAGGCGCAAAGGGGACGGGAAGATTAGATGAAGAGAAAGTCCACTGACGATATCATTCTACCACTCAGTCCGGCTCACAGACGCTGAGTCAATCCGGTAGCTTTCAAATATCGCAGCAGCGCTTTTGTGGCCTTTTGAAGCTGCGATATGCGAAGCCATGGTCCCAAGATCTTGTTCAAGGTGAACGGCTTTCTATCTAGCTGATTGAAAGCTGTGCAAAGGTCACGCCTTTCATTTTCAAAAGATGGGCAGTGATACAGTAGATGTTCTATGGTTTCCTCGACACAGCAGGCATTGACTCGGCGACATCAGCCATCCCAATCAAAAATGTAAATGCATTGGTGAATGTGACGCCCAAGCGTAAGCGGCACAGCACTGCTTCCTCTTTACGCGGAAGCCCGGTTATCAAGCCGCAGTTGCATAGATGAATCGAGGGAATGCGATCGACGTTGAGGGAATTCAGTTGTGTGCTACTTCTCCAATGTCATACGGTGCGCTAGCTTGCCTAGGTGTTGGGCTGCGTCAGTCCGCGATAAAGGTAAAGAAAGAAGGGTTGCTCCTTCGTGTGCTCTCCTAGCAGATTCGTAAGCGAGGTCGTTGTTGGAGATACCACAATGGCCAGGCAGCCACGTGTGCTCTCCTAGCAGATTCGTAAGCGAGGTCGTTGTTGGAGATACCACAATGGCCAGGCAGCCACTGAAAGAGGACACCGTCTTCTTTCGTGATCATATGATGGTGCATTTCTCGTATCTCCGACACGAGTTGTTCACAGGACCCACGACGGATAGATGACAGAAGACATTGTAAGGCCGCCTTCGAATCGCATAATATTGCCCACCGATTAGCCGGTTGGTTATTAATATAAACAACAGCACCTCGGAGGGAAACAAGCTCCGAACTGATCGATGTTGACAAGTGGGAAATCGTGTATCGGATGCTTAGTGATCGTGATGGTATAACTACTGCGCCGGTGGAGCTTATCTGAGTGGAAAGGTCATACGTATATGTGTGGA